>NC_047135.1:27872592-28177175 GCF_009829125.3 Periophthalmus magnuspinnatus | reverse complement strand
TGGTTGAACTGAATAGACCTGCTTTCACTCCCAAACATAGGCTGTATATATAAACGGACATAGTTAACGTACTAGCCACTAGCTTCCGGCTGCATTGACTCTGGCTCCAATTCACTTTACATTGAAAACCTCACTCCTCTCTCTGTAACCGTTGCAGTGAGCCTCGTCATTTAGGTCTTAAAATGTTCATATTAACCCTCCCCTATGTGATCCTCCTGTAACGCAAGATATGAACATTTATAAGAGACGAATCAGGCGCCTTCTTTCCCTGAGGTTGCTCCCGCTACCCCTAGCAACAGGTTTGATTGACAGTGTTGCTAAGTGCCTGCTCTGTCAGCCACACTCACTTTGTTTACTTCTTTATACAGTCTATGTCTTAAACCATGACAACAGCTTCAATTTCATACTTTTTAGTGCTTACTTCAGAGACTCTATAGGGTGTTTTTTATAATAATCTTATAAATAATCTGTCTGCAGCCTTGAGCAAAAATAAAGAAACCAAATAAACCACAAGAAAATCTGAATAGCGCTTATTTATTTGAAAATTTGCGCAGCAGTGAGATGTGTGCATTTACATTACACTAGTGCCCTTGTTTTGCCTTGGGCTTGCTTCCAGGAAAAAAGCTTTGAATTCAAGAGCGTCATCAGTAGTGGAATGAGTAAATGAAACCGGGTTAATGAAGGTAAATGGACTTACCAGCTGTGATGGAAGCCAGCCGGACATAGTCGTAATCCTTGTGCACTGTCTCATAGGGGTAACTCTCCACCAAGTTCAGCCCTGTATGGAAAACATCTGCTCTATTAACCGAGGTAAGTAATGTCTGTAATATCCATGGGTAACTCCGAGCATTTTGTGTCTCACTTCTCTACAAAAATACACCAAACCAAAAAGTCGAAAAGCTGCGAACGGTGTGCTACCAGATGTTTATGGGCATCTAGCAAATTAGCATTAGTACTAAAACTCTGCAGCTATAATTGCTAATAAAAACGGCTTACAAATACATGCACAACAAATATATAATTATAGTTATATAGATTAACGATGACTCATTTGCCTTGAGTATGCTTGTAATTTTTAAGCAAGAAACATATTGAAGCTCTAGTCATTTATTTTCTTTTTTCATGTACAGAGCCAAAATAATTAAATACCAGAGGCAGATCGAGTGGAGGGGTCACCCATGCTAATTTGAATCACAATCCCCAATCAAAGTTCAAATTTTCAAGTTTTATGACAATACTAAAATTTTAATCTCGCTTTTGATACTAAGGAATAAACTTGATACTCAATACCGATTCCAATACCACAATGATAATACAAAAACACAATTTCTTTAGACAATAGATTTTCAGCATTAAGTAATAGTCCTTTCTTTCATATCACCATGTGTCATTCAGGTAGGTTCCATAGTGGTCCACGGGGATATACTCATCTATGTGCTCTTATGTATGTTCTGATATAGTTAAAATGAGTATTTCATTTCAATACTATTTTTTGTTTTGATAAATATCTGATTTTCAATACTTTTGACAACCCTGGGTTACATGTAAAAAAAAAAAAAAACAGTTTAAATTGGATTACCCCAGTAAATTGGTTTTCCTGGTGTGCATGTAAAGTCAGTGACTCTGCAAAGCCCCTCACCATGTATGATGGACTGGTGCAGGCTCCAGTAGATGCTCAGGCAGTTCTTCTCCTTCTTCATGCCTCGTTTGCACTGGCAGCCGTGCAGGGGGCTGGAGAGCAGGGCGGACACTGCGTTGGCACACTGGCTCCTGGCCCCGGGGCCCAGCTTCATGTTACCGTTTCCCGCAACACACTGTCGAAGGGTCCGCAAGCGAGGACTGCAGGTCTCATCACTGGAGCACGAGTCACCCGCCACCAAGCAGTCTCTCCCAGCCACGATCACCTCCAACAGAGCTGTGTGGGAACACGTGTGGGAATGGCATTAAATAAGTTAAAAAACATATAATAATGTCTTCATTTGGAAAACACACTTTATAAACTACTACTCAGTCAACACGAATGCTACACAGCCTGGCCAATAAAAAAAAAGTCGCCACCTGGATTTAACGAAGCAAATAGGTACAAGGTTGCTGCAGTTGGTCAGGTCTAGGTTCAGCAACAGTCTGTGCTCAAAGAATGAGGTCAGCTGACACCTGAATATACTGAATGACCAGGTTATTCCATCAATGGATTTGTTCTTCCCTGATGGCACAGGCATATTCCAAGATGACAATGCCAGGATTCATCGGGTTCAAATTGTGAAAAGAGTTGGTTCAGGAGCATGAGACATAATTTTCACACATGGATTGTCCACCACAGAGTCCAGACCTTAACCCCATTGAGAATCTTTGGGATGTGCTGGAGAAGGCTTTGTGCAGCGGTCAGACTCGACCAGCATCAATGCAACATCTTGGTGAAAAATTTATCCAACACTGGATGGAAATAAATCTTGTGACATTGCAGAAGCGAAATTGAAACAATGCCACAACAAATGTGTGTCGTAATCAAAGCTAAAGGTGGTCCAACAAAATATTAGAGTGTAGACTTTTTTTTTTTTTTGGTGGCGACTTTTTTTTGGCCAGGCAGTGTATGTTAATAGAGCTACGCGGTCGTTATGAACTGCAGTACGAGTCTGTTGATGGTTTGACATAAAAACTGTGTCTGGATTTTTAGCTGTGACATGTGAGAACTCAGAGAAAACAACTAAATTCATGAAACAAGTGTGAATGAAGCAAAATAAAAAAGTCTAGTTTCAGGTTTTTTGTTTTTTTTATAACAGAACAACAAAATAACATGGTTACAAGCTCAAAAAAGTCAGTGTTGTGCTATGAGAAGCTTTGTTGAGCCTCTGAATGAAGAGGCATAGTTTCTAAAACATTCAGAAAATAACATATTTTGATGAAGAGTATAGTCAGACTCCATACTTTGTAGCACATGTCAACTCTAAATCACAATGCATTAGCCTTTTCACTGTTCTGTTGATTGGATCTATGTACATATTAGCCAAAGCAGGATTGTGAATTGATTTGAGAGACAAAACGTGTTCATGATGGCTTTGACTTCTTCAATACTTGTTAGAACCTTTAGCAAGGAGCACAAACCTAATCAATGAGACTGGTTTAATTCACGACACACACACACACACATTCACTGTTTTTAATTCATAACACATTAGTAACAAGTACAACAAATGTAAAAAAAAAAAAAAAAAAAAAATCTGTCTAAACCTTTAAGTATAATATCCTTATGCAGCACAGCTTTTCACTTTAAAAAAAAATCTAAATCTTTCTCATGAGCCATTGAGTAAGACATAGTACATTGTTACATTATAAGTGTTGAAACAGTTCTGAAAGGTCGATTCTATATATTTAATACATTAAATAAGGCTCTCGTGTTATCCAAATATAAGAAGCAAACTCTGCAAAAACTGTCAAAATATTCTGAAACAAAAACTTGAGCATGTCATCCCTACATGCAATTTATTCTTAAAAATACATTCCATAGCAAAAACCTGCAGACAAGCCAAGTGAATCTTATTATTTCAACTCTCAAATCATAACTTACAAATGTTCAATTTCATGCTGCTTTCATCTGCACATAGTGTAGGTAAATCCACCGCAAAATAGCATTCACATAGCCAAATGTTTTCAATCAATTACAACCCACAAATAAGTTCCTTTTTAGTATTCACCCTGAAATCTTAGCGTTACCTAAACCTGCAAATAGAAAAGTGCAGTGTCTTCCTTCTTTAGCCAGTGTCCACTAGTCCAGATGGTCAGCTGCAAATTGGAAGCAGAGTTCCCAGGCCTTTGCCCGGGACAGACGCCATACATCAGCAATGCAAATGAGCTGCTTCGTTTGACATTTCCAATAAGCCTGTCTCCGAGTACCAGTGGCTTTAGCCAATTAACCATGTCAGTAATCAATGTGTGTGGATGCTAGCTTAAGTCCTCACATTTCCCTGGCACATAAATCAGGAGCAGATTAGCCGATCAGTTACCCCCGTGCTCGTGCCTAATGGACCACTTCAGCACAGATAAAAGCCTGAATCAAGCGTAATGAAGTCAGCTGGAATCAGAGTGCGCCTCCACTGTGGTCACAAAAACTAGGAGGTTTTGTATGGGCATGCGGTACAAGTCACCTTTGTCTTAATGTAGACAAAATGTAAGGTAAATGTGCGTAGTCTAATGTTTTGAGCGTGTACTTGTAGAAATCACACCTCAGCTTCCGATGGCACTCTTATTATGTAAAGGTACACTGTGTAACTTGCCTGTAGGAGGGGACACCACCTGCTTGTCTCCATGAAAAACACAATCCTACTGTAAGTGGGCTCACCTCTCCACAGATCTGAACTCTAACTTGTCCTCATTGCTTCATCTCCTTTTCTGCATGGAGATAGTTAAGTTTAACACATGCAAAGCAATACCATCTCCATGCAGACACGCAAATGACGTACCTGCTTCCAGAAAAGTGACATACTGCACTTTTATATATAATTTAAGCAACACGAAATAACCTAATGTTTTTTTCAACTAACCTGAATTGGATCAAATAAAAATAAAAATCCTCTACAGTTTGTAAATGGCTCGCCCATATGGAGAGCAAATTGAATCCACTTTTATTAAGCTTCTTGCCTTGAGCTGCCATGTAATACAGTTCTGAAACATTAAATATAGAGAGGCCTGGAAATGCACTTCAGTACTTTATGAACTAGTGTGGTGTCCAATTTTTACAGAGTATTACTGTGTTACTTAGGTTCTATATCTGAATTGTACAGAACTGAAAATACGTTTTTAGCTTTCATGAAAACCCAAACCAGTTCTGTTTACAGTGTGGTCTTTGCTTCTTGCTTTGGTGAATATCTAAAATTATTATTAAAGTATAAATGTGGTGTGTATTTGAGTCATGTGTGGTTAGAAATATGGCAATTATAGCTAATAATAATATTTACGGCTAGAAAAGACTGCTTGTATTTGTAACTCTACAAGCGCAAACTGCTGTTTCTTTGTGTGAAAACCAAAACATACAAAATTAGGCCACAATGCATGAGTGATTTTGAGAATGAAGTGAATTGTGCTTGTTTTTCATAGCTGGGTTGAGCGAGCGATACGTCCTTCTGTAGCCTGGGTTTTTCATTTTAACTTTTAATGGGAGCGTGAGTCTGGGCCAGTGCAGTCTCAGGTCTAAAGGACGAATGAGTAATTTGTGCCATTAATCACTTTTTATCAGTAACTGTTCTGACGGAGGCCATTCACAGGCTTTTAGTTAAAGTCCAATGAGATCCTATCAGCGCAGGATGAAGGCCCTCCGCACTGCAGTCGGCCTAAAGAGGAAACGCTCCAGTCCAGAATATGAACAGGTCTGTGAGAGTTTTTTTCCAGAGACCCCATTTGTATTTCACGTTCCGCAAAGATGCATCGAGTAGACCACACAAGAGTCACCTTATACTACCATAGATAACACAGCTAAGGTTGTGTTTGGAAGACACGATGAATGGAAAAGTGTAGTACTGTTTACTTTGAAGAAGAAATAAAAGTGCTCTGAAGTAGGGCTGAACAATTTGGGAAAAATATCTGTCTTGTGATTTTGCTGACAAGCACTAGCATGATGATTAGATTTGTAATTTTTATTTTTTTTAATAATGCAATTCTGTTCAAGGTTGATATTTTTGACACCTCCGGAAAAATAGGGAAAAAAAAGATTGAAATATTAACTGACAAATTAATACAAGAATCACATTTCAGTCACATTTCAACAGCTCCCAACTTTTTTTTTTCTTTCTTTTCCAGAATAAGACTGGATATTTTGTTATTTGTGGAGGAAATAATGGTATTTCTAAAAACTTCAGCCTTTGTGATTGTCTAATTGCTTCTGGGATTTTTATTTGACTAATCAACCTTAATAATAATTAGTTAAGAACAGATCAGCTCTTCTATCCATAGTGTGTTGGGAAAAAAAACTCTAAGAATGTGAGGTGTCATCTTAGAAGGATTTATTCTTTTCAAACATTAGTACACTTACAATGCACATTTTATTAAAACATTTAGCTAAAGTTGCTCTATATAACTATTCAGGTTGTCTCCATGGTGATTTTATTGCTTTTGCCTCAAATGTTCCACAGTATGGCTCGCGTTTGTTGAAGTACAGATGTTGACAAAGTTAACCTGTAACTTGGCCGGGTCACGTGCTTGTCTCTGTGGAAGTAGATAAGATAAATGCCATACTGTGGAACATTCTAGGCAAAGCAATGAGCGACTCTCCACCTGAAAAGCTGCATAGTGCATCTTTAACAACTTATTTCCATTGTGACCGTTCATACACATTAACATTGCATATATTATCAGATGTTTGCGTGCTCTTTCCAAATGACCCTAATATAAAACACTCTGACATGAACATATTACGTAACATAGTGCAGAGATTGGTGGCTACTAGTGTGTTGCCTCAAGCGTCAATTTGACAAAACACTGCCAGGGCTGGAAAAACAGAACTATAGCAACACCATTATTTATTGATAGACGTCAGCGCATCCCACGGAACTTAAGCCGGGCTGGAGTTTGTGTGAAAATCTGTCCGTCACCTTGTTACAGAGGAGAGAAACATGGCCGACACACTGTGAGCTGGAGTAGTGCTTCTCATGTTGCTCCTAAGGATGTTGCCAACCACCTCAGGCTCAGACAGTCTTAAAGCTCTGGGCACTGAGCCAGAAGCCAACCAGTAAAGCATCACCCACCTGTTCACAAACACTCTAATACACACACACGTAGGGTTTCCATGCCTCTTGGGGATATTACATTGGCTCACACTTATTTCTAGGAAACTGATCCTCACCTTAACCATCACCTTAAGCAACTACTTGCCATTAAAGTGTACATGTATTTAAGTAAAGTCTGTTTTGCCCCAGTACAGATATATTGTAAACAGAAAGTGCTCCAGTAGCATGCTAGTTGTTGTGACTAACAGCTCTGGCCTCTGAGCGTTGTGAGAGGAGCTTATAAATTATAACATCGCGGTGAATAATTAGGATGCTCGGTTTGCATTAGATAAGTGAGCAGCACATTTGGACCACTGTAAATACTTTGAAATGAACTTTTTCATTATTATTGTTGTTTGACTTTCTGTTAAAACAATCATTTTGTGAAGCACTGCAGGGCAATGGCATATAATAAAATGTACTCCACTGGTGAAAAATTTGCCTGACCAGCCAAAGCCACATGCTTTGTCAATAAGACGCTTGGGTCTGGAATCATATACTGTTTCTCCCGATTTCTGACATGATTGATGAAACGTTTGGTGGCTATTTGTGTCAAAATAAAGTAGTGAGTATAGTGAGTTACAAATAAAATGTTGTGCCTTTTCTTTTCACCACTGCAGACTTCAGACACAGACAGCTGTGTCTGAGTACAGAGGAGAGTACAGAGGACAAATGGAGGACTTTGTGGACTTGGATAAGACAGCCCAGCCAACATGTTAATGTGGCTATACAGTAATGAACGGCAGAAATGCTTAAAACAAGTCTAGCAGTGATTTATCGACTTAAAACTGCAGGGTTTCTACCTGTGACATGACAAACTGGGGAAACAAAATGTGCATTGTATAACTGTGTATATATGTTTTTGATGAAGAAACAATATTACAACATGGTTAAATGCTCAAAAAAGTCAAATTTGTATAATACGTGTCCTTTAAAAGTGTATGAGCCAGCTGCCAATCAGATTCAAGTTGTCTAATAAAATGTGGTACCTACAGTTTTCATTGCTGTCAGTCACACATGGGTTAAGACTTCCTGGACTTTTGCTGCTGGTTTCAAAGCTTGTCTTCATTGAGTAGGACATGCACACATACTTCTTTAAGCCATCTGTCAAAGCTTTCACAGCTGGGAAAATAAAAGTATAACACATTTTTGTCTAAATCAGAAAGAAATATTGACTCAACAGTAGCTCCATTTGCTCTTTTCCACAGGGGTGAAGGCTACGCTTCCGCCAGGCCTTATTCCAGGGAGGATCACACTTCCTAGCACACCAACAGATGCACATGTACTAAAAATAAAATTAATATTAGAACTAAATGATATGAAGAGAATCTATTTTTGTCCCCTCATGTTGATCAACCACAATTTGATTTTAATTTTGTCTTATAAAAAACAATAAACATGGCTTTTAATTCCCTGAACATGACAAGAAAGATTTTATAAAACAAAAGAGTCTAATCTCTTTCTTCAAACTCTGAAATCGCTTCCAAACCAGATGCTTTTACTGGCAGAGAAATGACTGCAGACCTCTCAATTAAAAAGACCCAAGCTGATCATTTTCACATTCACTGCCACTGAAAGACTGGAGAACATCCACTTAATCCAGAATTAACAAAAGACAGCTTTAAAACTCACTATAACCACAATTTTTCAACTTTTTCTTTTTCCTCAACGTGTTTGCCTTACATTGTAGTAGTAGCCTCTTTAACAATATGCTGTGTGCGTGAGTCCGGTGCATGTTGGCGAGCATGTGTCATATCCAGGAGAAGTCATGTGAAACAGTGCAGTCTGTATTTAAATGTCCCATCTGGCCTGTGCAGCATCAGCGCCTCACATCTCATTCTGCCCGTGTCTCTACGGCTCCATGAACTGTAATCAGTGCCTTTAAACATTACAGTCACATCGACATCCATGCTGCTGCTGCTATATTTCACTGACTTTTATCTACATTTTGTACAACAGCGCCTGCAGAACTACTGACAGGGAAGTGCGTTTGTACAAATCAGATTGGACTAGTTCCACATGTTGTCTCAGATCAGATTTAGACCTTTTATGAGCGTTGCAACTCTGTTATAGAAATGACATTCAAAGTATCCAATGAAAGGTTATAAATCCCTGTCGTATTATTTTATTATAGTTAATCAAACTTTCAGTCATGTCTAATTGTTGTACTTTGGTCATTTTTTTCAAACTCTGGTGATATACCTCAAATTATCTAGTATGTGTATCAACACTGGGAATGTCAAAATGTATTGTTAATCGCCATAACAATACATGTAAGAATTGTAAAATAATTGGTAATTTTAGTTCCATCTATATTTAAAAAAAGAAAACCTAAATATTAAGTTTAGATTTTTTTAAATATTTTATCTAATCTCATTCATAAACTTTAATAAAGGTGGTCAGTCACATGGGTCACTGTGCACAACAGCTCCAGGCAACCTCACTGTTAGCGTCACTACTTCCTGTCCATTTGTATTTCTATGAGGTTTTTGTTGATTCACGCTTAAATTAATAAATATTTGAACATAAGACAGCGGACAGAGAGCTGTGGGTGGATGTCACTGACAACCTGATAAAACCTACACAAATAAAATAAATAATTCACACTTCTGTGTTTAGAAAGAGGGATGTTTGTGTGTCAATGCTAACGCTAATGCTAATTTTGAGGTATAATAAATATCAAAACAACATTACAAACTGAAGTAGTGTACATATAAAATTAATTCGGTAGTCTTTATTTTAATTCATTAGAATTTTAATAGGTTGTTGATTTTATGTTTTCTGATTTTAATAAAAGTGACTGTTAACTGTGAGACCATGGATTTATTGGATAAGACATTCCCCCTCTGTCCCGGGGTGAGATCGACTAGTGGCCGCTCCATAAGTACTGCAGTTAGTTTAAAATGTTAAATCTTCAAAGTGCCAAAAAGGTAACTTTGTAAGATTTATCCTAGCCCTGCTCTGATCCCACACCTACTCCACTCTAGCAGCTATCGCTCTGATTCTGATGTGGTGGGAGGCGCTAGCCCGTATTGAGGAAGTTATGCGGAAGACAAAATTATTTTTGGGGCCATGCGCCAATGAGCACAGGGCACTGAAAACAATACGACGCCATCTTGGTTTCCCCTTCCAAATTTTATTATACTTCCAAGTGTGAGACGGAGGATATAGTGACATATAACTTTGCATAACATCTTGGCTATGAGCTTTCTCATACTGGGTGTTGTGTTTTGTTCAATTCATGCATTTAAGTAATCCATTAATATCCATGTGGTATAGCAATCTCCACAGCAAACTAACCAAAAAAGGTCTATGAAAGCATACACTGAAACATCTTCTCCATTTAATATCATTAAACGGATATTCAGCTGCAGAAATGGTGTAATGTAAACACAAGTTCACAGGGGACTCCAAATTCAAAATATTCCAAGAAGACTGAAACTCTAGGATGACGAGTACTTTTCACAAACTGAGTTGTGGGTCAGCGTGACCAGATGTTAACCTATTGAGGAAGACTTCTCCTCTCCAGACTCCGTCAATCAGTGAGCACCCAAGGGCCCACCGCTGAGCTCTGGTTTGGCTCGCATGTCGTCTCCACTGCTCTGAGATTGTTTTAAAGTCTCAGATGAAAGGTCAGAGGAGGATGGCAGGGACAATATGAACGGCTAGAGATCAAACAGGAACATAAGCTTTAGTCTGACGCCATCTAACGCTACACAAGCAAGGAAGAGTGTAACCCGACGGGTGAGCAGAAGTATCACTGCAAATAATGTACACAGTCATTGTCTGGGGTCAGGGCTGTTACTCTACTGAGCTGTAACACTGAGGCTCTCAAACTGTGGTGCACGGACACTGGGGGTGGGCAGGTTTACTCAAGTGGTAGTTAATTTCAAGTTTAAAGGGCCCATATTAGGCTATTCTCTGATCTATGTTATAATGTTGTTTTGTTTCATTCATACATGTTTAACGCACAAATCCTGTATATTTAAGCTGTGTTCTCCTCTCAAACAGAAAACACGGTTCCACTTTGTGATGTGTTTGTGTTTTAAACTACATACACTTTTATTAGAATCATTTGGACCATTTCAGCCCTAGGATTGCCAGAGTCTACTGAACTAAAGGTAAAAGCTGTTTACTTGAAAACTACAGCTTCATGACATCAAAAGGTGGAACAGAGCATTTTGAGATTTGGAGATGTAGACAGACTAGTAGTAATAATAATAATAAAGGATTACTCAGATGTGTGAATGAAACAAAACACAACTCCAGGTATGTTTTTAATGAGGTAACAAGATTCCAACAAAACTAAAAGTTCGCATGACACCTTTAGCAGATATTGACTTTTATTTCATAACTGGTTGATGCCAAATTCATACGTGTACAGCACTTCGAAATTAAATTCTACACATCAATCTGGGATAGCTCTCACTGACAGCGATAGGAAAAAAGCAGAACATTATGAAATCAAACGTTTGTTAAAGGCAGTTGGGAGAAAATACAGACATCTTTCCCATCCACAAATGTACAACGTGCTTCCCTCTGGATGTTTTTCACAAACACAATAGTCTGTATTTTCACTAAAACAGGCCAGAGTACATCGGCGTTGTCATGTTTGTTTTGGTTCGTTTTGGAGCTTCACCTTTGGCTTCTGCCCAAACCACAGTGTTGGCCTGTGATTGGTCTGAACCATTTGGTGCCCTGGGCCCAACAGCAACAATGGGAACCAGGCCAGATGGATTCTAGAAATATTGTAAAAATTCATCTTGTGGGCTTATTAAGCTGATGTTATAATCCTGGGTTAGACCTGTCATGGCTTAGTCCTGGTTTGAGCAAATGTTAGGTTTTGTTTAGATCCAGATGAGATGTGTTTGACTCCAGTGTCTCTTGCTTTTGTCTGTTTTTGTCTCTTGCTTGGGTCTGTTTTTGTCTCTTGCTTTGGTCTGTTTTTGCCTCTCAGTTGTTATTGTGACTTATGTGTTATATATGTGTTAAATCGTAACTTAATTTCAACATTTAAACGTCCTGGTTCTTGTTACGTTTGCCTTTCTGGCCGTGTTGTAATCAGGTTTGCACAGTATATGATTCAGCTTATTCCTGGGTTCAATATTAGTTTAACGTTGCATTGGATCTGACACCAATGTAGGTTAGACATGATTGTCATTCTAATTGGTCAGTAGAAGTGTCAGAAACTGTGTTGTATTATACGCCAACATCTTCCTTGAAATCTTTTTTATGAAATCAAAAACTCTCAGTGAGACAACTATCCATTATAACAAGCAAACAAACCCATTACATTTCCTGTCACAGTTTGCAGAACAAAACACCACTGTGCACAAAATGATTACTTTTTCTCCTGTCTTCAGTTTGACTTCACTAACCATATAACATCACTTTGTCGCAATTAATTTTACAAAGTCACAGTTACTGTTTCAAGTGTATAAGACAGGTTAGACTTCTATCTCGACTAAAACATAGTCAACTTATCTATATTTAGGAGTTTACTAAACATCCTGCCTATATGAAGTTCAACGGTGACAGTCTGCACAGGTTCCAGAAGTAAATTTTCCACTTATTTTTCCCATAGACGTTTCAAAAAATTAATATTAAGAGTTCAAAAGCATCGCAGAGGCAAACCAGCGACATAGTAACTAATATCCAGAACATGTTTTTAAAAAAAGGCAGTTTATAATGCAAGATTCTGCTAAATGTTTTAATAACTTTGCGGTTTAAGTTTCAGAAACAGGTTTTAAATAAAATGATGGGACTTGTGGCCATTAGTTACTATGTATCTGATTATCCACAAGCAAAACTTATTTATTTTTATTTTTTCCAAAGTCTATGAGAAAAATGAATGGGAAATTGTGTCCTGGAACCGCGGGGTGGGTGGTCAGTGTTGGGCTCCATATATAGTTTTAGTTTGTGTTTTTACTTCCTGGTTTTGTCATGGTTAGCAGATGTTACATGTGTAGAGGTCATTCGATAACTTTTCCTAACAAGTTAGTAAGGGCCAGTATTTGTACAAACTGTGCTATTATGGTAACTAATAAATAACAACACCTTTATTTCACCTTCCTTGTGCATCAATTCTTCCTGCGTTTTCCGTGTTGGCAACATAGGTTGACGCATACCATTTTACAACTCAACTCTGTTTCCTGTATTCTTGTACTTTCTCACAAACTGCCACTTAACTGTTGTAAAACTATGATAAATATTTACCACAGGTACTATCCCAACAAACCAAGTCATAATTAGAAAACCATGAGGACCTGTCATATGCACTTTAAGCCCGATCTCAACACACATCTTCTTGTAACTGACTACATATTGAGATGAGGTGATGGGGAATATAAAAGTGCATTTAAGTTTTCATACCATTCAGACAACTTTTACTTTTTCAAATTCTCCGACAGGAACATTACTGGGTTGGAATTCCTTTCAGAGCCTTTTTGCTGTCAAGAAGGTTTTGCGTGATCAAAATTCACTCGTTTCTTAGTTCTTTCTTTCTCAAAATGCACACCACCTGAAAAGACATAAAGGGAGGCCTAACACAACCTCGGCTTTGAACAAAAAGACCTTTGAGAAAAGTGCTTCGAGACCCCTACAGGCACCGGTATCAAGTGGTCTCATAAGGACACACTACGGCAATGCGAGTCAATATTTGGATGGGATGGGCTGTTTACAGAGACGCCCACGTAGTACTTGAAAGATCTCAGAAATAATAATCTCCCCTTTTAGACAGCTGCTTTATAAACGTTTTCGTGTTTTCTAAACCCCACTCCAAATGACAGTGATGAGGGTTGGATTGCAGAACACCTATTGGCGGAATGTCCTTTTATCTCATGCGAGCAAGTCAACAACGTAAAGTACATATGACAGGTTTTCTTGTTTTTTCTAATTATTACTTGGTTCGGTGGGATAGTACTTGTGGAATATATTTATTATAGTTTAAACCTCAGTTAAGTGGAAGTTGATGGAAACAAAGTACAAAAATACAGGAAGTAGCAGTGAGTTTTGACATGAAATAGCTCTACCTATGTCATCAACACTCAAAATTCCATCCACGTGCAAGGAACACGTTTCTCTGGCTGTATAAACATTCCTTTAACAATATAAAAATGTTGTCTAAATTGCAGTTATGATTAAACTAATGAAAATAAATTACAAGTTTTGGCCCTTGTTATTACTTTATGGTTGTTTACATTATGGTTGCTAGGTTACAGTTATAGAACAGTAACATAATGGCTGTGTACCTGTCTGTTATTGACCTGCCAGAAGTGATCCAGAGTACAACATCAAACTTATATATTTGCTATTTAACATAAATGTAATTACATGTCTTTAATGCCATACAGTGGATCATTCCAAACAAATAGCATCTCCATGGTGACAAGCCAATAGCATACACTCCACCAGAGTCTTGAACACCAAGGACACTTTAATCTCATCAAGGTGTATCATTATCAGAAAAAAATCAAAATAACCTTTGATATGTAGGCCCTACTTGATGTCCATGTCATTTTTGAAATCTCTATTGAGAAAGCGACCACTTATTACCTCCAGCACCAAAGAATCGCAAATGACATACATGGTATAAAGGCTAGTTCAATTGCAAATGGATTCTTGCAAGTATTGTTATGTAAGAAATGCATATACCTTATTTAAGACATGGTTCTGTGTAAGTGTCCATAATGGGTAAAAGTCAAGAGGGATATTGAGCAGATTAGAATCAGAATAAGTTTTATTGCCAATGTCAGTGAACAAAATTCACAAAGTATGAACTTGCTTCAGCATTATGGTGCAACATTTAAAAAAAAAAGAATAATCATATAAACTATACTAAAATAAAATAGCAAATAAGGGCATACATTAAAATATGGTAAAAAAAAAAAATGGACTTTTGATATACAAATACAAAAATATACAACAGTATAAAAACTCTCAGCACAAGTAGGTTAATTAAATTTGTTTAAAATGACAGTTATTGGTGTTATAAAATGACAGGTGTTATAAAGTGACAGGTATTATAGAGTGACAGGTGTTATAGAGTGACAGGTGTTATAGAGTGACAGATGTTATAGTGTGTTCATGAGTGTCCATGAGTCCGATGGCAGAGGGGAAGAAACTGTTCTTGTTGTGAGAGGTTCTGGTCCGAATGAACCACAGCCTCCTGCCTGAGGGGAGTGTCTCCAATAGGTAAGAAGGGTCAACTACCATCCTCACCCCAGAATCCTGGAGACATACAGGTCCTGGAGAAATGAGAGGCTGCAGCTGATCACATTCTCAGCAGAGCACACAATGTTCTGCTCCAGTCTGTGTCTGTCCCTGGCAGTGGCCCCGATGTACCACACCATGATGCACCATCATCTGGGCTGGCAGCTTGGCTCTACTCAGCTTCTTTGGGAAATACATCTTCTGCTGGGCTTTCTTGATGACAGAGTTGATAGTGGGCTCCCACTTGAAGTCCTGAGTGATGGTAGGGCCGAGGAAGAGAAAGGTGGTGAAGATGGTGTCAGTCAGGGTGAGCGGGGAGGACAATTTTTAGTTGTAAATCTGAACTTTCAAAGTACAGAGTGGCTCTGTGATTATTAGCACCTCACCCCAGAGTCATAAGGGTCTCTCCCTCTCTTCTCTCTTCTCTTCTCTCTCTTTTCTCTCGCTCTCTCTCTTTCTCTCTCTCTCACTCTATATATATATCAATGGCGTTACCATGACTTCCACCCATAGACGCAAGCTTGTCAAAGGACACATAGGGGCCTAAGCATTTGTTGGTGGTGAAATGGAAAATCTAAATTGATTTATCCCTCAAGACCTACAACTAAAAATAGAGAAGCCCTTTTAGGTTGGCTAAGAAAAATCTTATAATAGAACCTTACTGGCCCCATGGATCACTTTTGGTTTTCAGCTTTGTGTTTATACATTTTGAAAACTTTTGACCATTCATATGACAGAATGTTTTGCTTTGAATTGTTAATTGCTATGGCGACTGTGCTATTTATTCACCACTTTGAACCCCGTGGATAGTTGACATGGGTGAATTATTGCCTCTATATGCTGAAAAAATAAGAATGATAGAATCTAATGGTACAATGCTATGTTCTGTCTGACACCCTTTAATTGTAACAAGATAGCTCACCTTTCAAACGCATGGTACATTTTTAGCTTCAATCTAACCATTTCCAGGCCTTCGCTATTACAGAATCAGCTGTGGATTGACCTTTCAATAACACCTGGCTCATATTGTACCAAAAGACTGACAGGTGTAACCCACATAGTATGAGGAGAAAAGCGACAGGTAATCTCACAGTAAAGCAAGTCTCCTTTAAAGACTTAATCCACTTCTTGCCAGCTCAGTTCTTTTGGCGCACATTGTAATGGTAACGACGGAGGCTGGATCGCATTTAGTCTCATTAGGATGCGCCACTAGGAGAGTTTGTGCTTGTGTGCTCTAGGAGAAACTACATCCAACAAGGAGAGAGGAGGAAAAACAGTGGCAGCCTCCGGACCTTATGCTTGGGCAGTTTGGGTCTGTTAATGAGCGGGTCGTTTGGCCAGAACCACCTCATGGCAGGATCCAAGCCATTAATAATGTCAAGACTCCACTTAACCGCAGCTGCTCCGTTTGGGTTGGGGTTGGTGGGCAAAGGCGGCGCTGTCTGTGTTTTGTGAAACTTTAAAATCGAGACTTTTATCTGTTTTTGCAAATGAACTCTTCATATGTAAATACTATTAACCTTGAGTTGTGCATTTGACTCCAGGGATTTTTCTTGAAGAGATCGTTATTACTGAACCTTAAAAGAGATTTATGTGTCATTGCAGTGACTTAAACTTGACTTGAACTCACCATTCACCATGCACATTCTCAGTCTGATCTGGTCTCAGGGTGACTATAATAAAAGGTAAAATGACTGGTTATCTGATACAAAAGATTGTGGGGTTTAATATTTATGAAAGGTGAATCAAACACCACTTTTCACCTGCCTATCTCATTGATTTGTCAGGAATGTTGCACAGTATGGCATTAAACTTGTCTATTATATGTATTTAGTTATAGGTAAGTGTCCTGGTGGTCAAGTTTAATGAAATACCAGAACATTCTGGGCAAAGAAATACCATCTCGGAGAATTTAAACACTGATACTTGTCATAAATATCTCTAAATTATGAAGAGTTTTTTAACAAGATATCTTTGGTGATGATACAGTACTTTCCTTAGTATTAAAAGAACTGCAAACATAATGCAAGTCCTGCTGTGAGTGAAAATTACTTTTGTTTTCATTTAGACAGTAATTTGGCGATTTATGAGAGCTTGTCATATTTTCCTGAATGGTGCTAACAGAGACAGCTGGGAAGTGTGTGCTACCACAGAGTATAACCTCCAGGATCACTGTGGGCCTAATATGGACTGATCCCTCCGGTGGGCACTGTGGCTCGGCTTTCACACTTTTCACTCACAGAGGAGGAGGAGCTGTCGTCTTCTTGATCCAATTAATTAGAGCCGAATAAGGCATGGAGCAGAGGGGAGGAGGGAGAGCAGAGCGGTGACATCAGTCAGAGGCCAGTGTCACGTCTGCCTCTGAGAATAATAAGACGTCTGAAGAATGTTACAACTGCAGCTACAAAAGACTTCGTATAATTTGCCATTTGTTGGGAGATTCACTGGGTACATCGAGATGGACAGTACAAATCAGATAATCATAATAATTGGATCTGATTTTGGTGTGTGTTTACATGCACACAAAAATCAGTTAATCAGTTTTTAGAGTCAGTGTTGCATTTGAAAGACAAAGTACAATGGGTTTTTAAACAGTTTCAGTCTTGTCCTGCAAAATGTTTGTCCTGCACAGGTGAGAACTATCAGAGAGAAATCAGATTACTTTAACAAGATGTAACTGTTTATATGACATTGCATTAATCTGATAACTAATGAAATCCATGAATACTACTACTACTACTGCACTATTACTTGGAAAAAGTAGACAATTTCTCATAGCCTAATTTGCACCTAGGTAGCAGTGGTGGAACAACTCTACTAATACTACTACTATTACTACTACTCTACTACTTCTGCCCCTGTGTCTGTACTTTTGCATAACAAAATTGAGTACTTCTTCCATCACTGCTAGGTAGACATCACATTAAAAAAAAGATCACATACAAACTAGCTTTATCTACTCATTCACATTTTGTTTACCAAGGATAAAAAAGCCTAATATATTTCCATGGGTAAAAATCATATTAGCAATGCAACATCAAAGCACCTGCAGATTTGAACTTTGTCTGAACTTTGATCGTTTGAACTAGTTTGAGTTATGGCTGGATTTTCTTGGTGAGGTGTGAAGAGTTGAGTTGTTTTCTCTGTTACTAGCTCCAAGACAGAATATACAGATCCTACACTGAGCATCCAAATTCCCACAGTGGTATTTTCCCTGTAGTCAATATTCTTGTTTTGTTCTGTGTGCACTATTTGCTTTGTTGGGTGCCTCGTTCTGCTGTCAGGGATAATTAATCAGGCCTAGTTGAATGGGGGGTGGCATGGTCGTGTGCACCCAGCAGATGTTGTAAATCCATTCGGAGTGCTGCCCTCCAGCCCGTTCCTGTCTGCTGCTTTTGTAATGCCGCTTTTCCTTTTTGGGAACGCCGGAGCAGATATGGCCGCTGCATATCTGCTCCACTTTACAAGGTTGCACAGTAAAATAGCATTTTGAGAGCACATTAAGGCTTATGGAATTGGATTGAAGAGAAATATAATACTTTTTAGTGCAGTTTGCCAGGCTTCTCATTCCAGAAAACGCATAATCAAAAGACGTCTCAGCTGTAGATCTAAAAACTGGTGTGTAGCAAAGTATTTGTCCCAAAACCCAAACTATTGTTAAAGAAGACCTACTGTGCATGTGTCTGCTGGGGTCATTATGTTATAATTCACACGTTATAAATTGCAATATTCATCTAGAACGACTTAATAAAAGAACCAAGTCTGTGGGAGCTGACGTCACCGTAAATGTCATCACAAGAAGAGCAGTGTAGCTGTTGGCACCTCCTATGGATCCCTGCAAATCACACTAATGAGTAGCAGATTTTTTTTTGTTTTTTGTACCAAAATGACTATGCAACGCTGCTGAATCCTATGTATATTCAGAAAATAAAATTGAAGAATGACGTACAGAGTGTTACAAACTGTTCTTAGGGATGAAAGAATTATAATACTATAATACTATACTATACTATAATACTTTTAATTATAAAATAAATGTAATCTATATAAGTGATAATACAATTAGAAGTGCATAGTAAAAACTAAATAACAACAAAAGGTGGCTCAAACAAGTTCAAAACTGATGCAGAATAAATTACAAAAGCGTTAGCGACCTCTAGCATCTCAAAACACAGAAACACACAAGTTTAACATTAGCAACTAGCAATGCAACACATCAAACGACAGCGAGTTGTTCTATATGACCGAGCTGCTCTGACGGGCAGGAGTGTGGCAATTTTATTACAGGTGGCACTGTCAGGTAGAGGATTGGTGGCGTGGGAGAGCGATGCACCAATCACTGGACAGGGACCCTGAGCCAGTCCAGGGGAAGCAGTGAACTGGTCCACCACTCAGGAGATGGGACCAACAGCAGCATTTTTGTATATGTAACGAAACACATGGATAAGTAAATAACAGGCGAAGCGCTGGACGTGGTGTGCCCAAGCCAAGCCCCATAACTCAGAGCAGTGGGCGTATGCCAGTGGTGGTGAAAAACGTGTACAAATCACTCCAAAAACAACATCGAGAGGGTAAATGAGAAGGGGGAACAACAATTACTTGGTTAAAAGCTCTAAAAGTCATTTTTTATGGGATATGGGATGATAGGCTATTGGTCTAGGTTATGGCTCATATCCCAAGCTTTGTCAGCCTCAGCGTTGTAAAACTGATTCTTTGCTCCAACAACATACTGAATGTCTCCCTGCTCTTCACCCCAATCTCACAATTAAAAATCTTTCTTGTTCAAGCCTGCAGGTCAAAAAAACTTCAACGAACTAAAACTAACAATGAGATCCAGCGGTCAAGTTAGACAATCATGCACCACAAAAAAATGCTGTCCCTGAGCAAGACAACCAATATGACACATAAAGGATGGCTGCATTGAAAAATCCTGCATAACTTGTACTTTTGTAACACTTACTTTTTTGGGTGTGGTGTCTGGTACCTGCGTTGCTTTGAATGTTACACAGTATGGCTTTAAAAGGATCCATCTTACATTCATTCAATTTCAGGTGTCCCCCTTCAGCCTGGTCTACTCCCCACCACTCTACCAGATTATTGCGTCTTGTTCGGGAGTACTGTCTGAGTTCTGATATTCTTGTATGCTTACCTTGCTGTTTGGAAATACCTGTACTTACCCGCTGCTCCTCGTCTGTCCCGGTCCTTTGTCTCGCTGCTGCTCCTGGTGTTGTCCTGCTTCTTGTGAACCATCCAGCTAAGTCGGCCTGCCCACTGCCTTTACTCCCTGCTCGATTTTCTAATGTTAAGGAACGGGTATTTTACTTCTATGGGGGGCGGTGCTCTAATAGGGCCCTGGAGATATCGCAAAATTACTCAAACATGCAAGGATGACATATAAAACCTCTTCAGGCATGTTTTTGATGAGCGAACAATGTTATAAAATGGTAGAAAGCTAAAAAAAAGTGTGCTATATTACAGATTCTTATGAGCTTTTAGACATGTTATAATGTTGTTACATATCTGGAGTTGTGTTTTGTTTTGTTTCATTCACACATGTTTGAGTATTCCTTTATTATTATTATTCTGTTTGGATCCCTAAAGCTCAAAATGCTCTGTTGAAGCTGTAGTTTTCAAATTAACAAGGTACTTTTGACCTTTTGTTTAGTAGAGACAGGCAATTCCAATGTTGTAATCATCCAAATGATTCTAGTGAAGGTGCATGGAGTGGAGCACTTCCTGTATAACCAAATGACATCACAAGGTGGGACAGAGTGTTTTCTATTTGAGAGAAGAACTTAGCCTAAATATGCAGGGTTTTTGTGCTAAACGTGTGAATGAAACAAAACAAAACTCCAGGTATGTTTTTGACGAGGAAACATTACAACATAGATTAGAAAACAGTGTAAAATAGGCCCTTTAAATATATATATTTTTTTAAACTGCGTAGAAAGCAACATTTAAGATACTAAGATTCAGCATTTGAACAGTATCACTTGCTCAGGTCACGTCAGGTGCAGCCGCTAAGCTTCTCCAGTGACGTCACACAAGGGTTCTCCAGTTGCTTTGTTCTTATCCCTCTACTTCCTGTATTTCATATGTCTCCATCTAAAAAAAAATAATTGGATTTATTTGGCACAAACAAGCCTTTCCAGTCAGGCCTTTTTATTGCGTCCGCGACGAGGACACAAACTGATTTGGCTGATTTGATTAACTGAAGAGCTTCTAGGCATAAAAGACGCAAATTAATTTCACTGACAAACTGTGATGTCCCGTGTGCAGAGCCTGTGCATGCTCTGGTCTGCACGGGCTGATAGGGAACCGTTCTATTTATGGCAGTAACATATCTGTGCCCGTGTGTGTAAACAAACAATAGGGCCGTAATTAAATATGGTAACGTTTGACCGTGCTCTTAAATTTAAATTAATTAGTAATGAACGTGAGCAAATGTAAAAAGAAAGACAAAATAAGGGTGCTTACATAAGAGGATTCTCACAGTCAGCTGCGTAAGAAAGGAAAGAAAAGCTGTTCTATTGACAAAGATTTTTAAAAAGTAATTAAGTGAACCATGACTTGACTGCAGACTTTACTAAAACAGCTTGCTCCTGGTAGTGCCAATATGAACTGAAACTTTATTCCACCAATGTAGTCCATACTAATAACTTTATCTTAGATTTGAAAACAAAAGGAGCTGTAAATAATCTTTTTGGAAATTGTGGAGATATAAAATACATGCAGACTTCAGCTTCTGCTTTGAAGCCTTTAGATACACTCTCTCACTCAGCACTTTCATAACAGGTGATGAATTTAAAAGCATCGCTGCACACTCTATGAAAAAGTAGTTTGGCCGTTGCTGTCTGTCAGAAGAGAACAGCACTGTATAAAATGTATTTTTAAAGGACTACTTGATACACTGCCTGAATAGCTCACTTGTTTTGTTAAACTTTGATACAGGAACTTTTAATGCAAGATCTCATTATTGTCTAAGTCTAAAAACTGGTCGTACTAGAAATGAATACATTTCAAGGACAAGCAAAACTGCATACATTGGTGCCACTTATGCACTTTAAGAATCTGGAGATAAACATTTATAATCACACTTGCTCCTGCTTTTAGTGTTTTAAATGGATTTATCTAGTTATCTGTTTTGTTTGTTTTTGTAATGTACTGTATTTTAAACAGGGCGCTCATGCAAAACTGTCTGGTGCTCTCATTGGGCTCCCTGTATACATAAAACAGGCTCAAGTAACACATTAAAAACATTTTGTCTCAGTATAAACGTATTGCAAAAGCAGCTCTTATGTTCAAAATAAGAACATTGCGCGCTGTCTTTGATCATCTCTGAACCAGCATGATGTATCCCTTAGCATGCTAGTTGTTCATTGTGAAAGCTTGACAAAGTTGATAAAAGTGCTTAGGAATTAATTGCGGTGAATAATTAGGATGTCAGGAATGTGTTAGGACAACTTTGAACTTCTGCAATATATAATAATAATAATAATAATAATAATAATAATAATAATAATAATAATAATAATAATAATAATAATAATAATAATAATAATAATAATAATGTATAAAATGTACTTGTTCTGTTTTTCACGCCTCAAAAAAAAAAAAAAAACAGAACAGAAAATACACATTTACCTGAATAAACATTTGTGCGTTTGAATGGGAGAGCTCTGTCGTGGTGGCAGCTGAAGCTCATTGGATGAATCAGCTGACAGGGGGGCACATGACAACTCATTAACCTGCTCTGAGCGGGACTGATCAGATGAATGCTACTTCCTGTCATTCAGAAATTATTGTACAGTGTTAATATTATCTTTTAAATGGGACATATTATGCTCTTAACTGTGTTCTAATGGTTCTTGTCCATTATTAGCTTACTCAGAGTTGTATTTCGATTGATGTATGCATGTTTAAGTAATCCTGTATAGTCCTACAATTGAGGCTTGACACAGAAAATGTCTGTTTTCTCCTACCCCCTGTCTCCGCCCACTTCTATGCACCTACTTAAGATTCTAAGTAGTAGAGAGTATTTCAGCGTGCTCTCATTATCTATATTTATAATAACTCATGCTTTGAAGATCAAAGAAATGACCACGAATTATTCTACAATGAGAAAAATGAGATGCAAAAAAAGTTCAATAAAAGAGGTGCAAGTACTTTTGTGCACAGATCCTGTTTCTGTCATCAGCAGCACAGTATTTATCAAGAATCTCCATCTAGAAATGCAATACAACAAATATTGATTTTGATAACAGGCTGTTGTGTACAGGTAGCTCACAATTGCTCGAATTTTCAACCAGCTTTTATCGGGAACCCAAAATCAAATGTCCTACGACCTGCTGTCCCTGTGTCCTTTGGCAAGACACTTTGACGTACAAGACTTTATGAATCTGCCTCTGTATAAGGGAGGCTGTCAAAATGTTGAAAAATAGAGAATAAACAATGCTAAAACTACTATCAAAACTAGATATTCATTTGAAGTATTGATCACATAAATATGGAATCTGGCCTGTCCGGTTTTAGAATCAAAACTAGTAGAAAACATAAAGAAAGTACTGTTATTTTGTGAAAAGTACATCGTCTAAAAAAATTGTGGTATCGAAATTGGTATTGAGTATCGAGCCTGTGTCAGTTTATTGAAATTGAGTTTGAAATTTTTGTTTAGCGACACTAACACTAGTATCTACACATCCTACTCCTGTTATATGCACTATTCTGAGGACTTATCCCGTTGAAAACATATAATTATTAATCGCTATGGCGTGGTTGTATTTTGTTCATTTTGGACCCATGGATACTGTAAAAAAGCTAAAGAAGTATTTGTGTAACAGTATAACCAAAGGCTTTTTTTTCTCTGAACTAACATTTGCTCCAATTATCCAATATTTTAAACTCCATGGGTTCACTTTACGTCTTACACAAAGTTTTTAGAGTAAAGTGAAAGCCATTACTTCTCATCTCTTATCTCCAGACCTGCTGTTTAACTTCATAAACCCTTTTTTACAAAGATTAACAGTGGGCATACATCACTGTCACACAAGTGGAGCTGACCGCTACTGCTGTTTTATTTCAGCAAAGTGACATTCAAACTATCGCCTCAGCATCAAACTGTCCGAGTGAGCCGTAAAGGCCACCCACTCCCACAGAGCCGCGGCTGAAATCACAGCGAAGGCTAATATTGTGACAGGCGAGAGTGAGGTGAGCGGAAAGTAGATCTGCCATGTTCAAATAGGATTATGAACTGCAGTGTGTCCACGCCAGATGTTTCAGTTGTGCTACTTTTTATGGTGTATGTGCTTCTGGTGTTTATTACATTAGAGCCATGGGGAAATCAGAGTGTACAAAGCAGAAGATTCAACACTTTTTATGTAAAGTTGGCTGTATCTAAGGTGACACACTACAGCCAAGACTTGTCTCTTGTGTTAACATGTACAGTTGAAACCAGAAGTTCACATACACTATATAAAAAGACACATATGCTTTTTTGTCTGACATGAAATCAGACGAAACTTTACTATGCATTTAAACAATTTGAGAAAACCCAGATGATGATGTCATGTCTTTGGAAGCTTCTGATAGGTTTATTGACAACATCTGAGTTAATTAGAGACACACCTGTGGATGTATTTGAAGGCACGCCTGAAACACACTGCTTCTTTGTGCAACATCATGAGAGAGTCAAAAGGAATCAGCCAAGACATCAGGACGAGAACTGTGGACTTGCACAAACATGGTTCATCCTGGGGTTCAATTTCCAGGTGCCTGAAGGTGCCACGTTCATCTGTTCAAACAATAATACACAAGTCCAGCCATCATACCGCTCAGGAAGGAGATGGGTTCTGTGTCCCAGAGATGAACCTGCTTTGGTCTGAAATGTGCAGATCAACCCAAGAACCAAAGTAAAAGATCTTGTGAAGATGCTGCTGAAGCTGGTAAGAGTGTGCCACGGTGAAACGAGTGCTGTACTGACATGAGCTGAAAGGCATTACAGTTTATAAATGCACACAGGGACAAAGATCTTAATTTTTAGAGACTGACAAAACAAAAATGAAACTGTTTGGCCACAATGAGCATTGTTTCATTTGGAGGAAAAAGGGGGAAGCTTGCAAGCCTGAGAACACCATCCAAACTGTGACATACAGGGGTGACAGCATCATGTTGTGGGGTTGTTAAAATAGATGACATCATGAAGAAAGAACAGTATGTGGAAATACTGAAGCAACATCTCAAGACATCAGCCAGAAAGTTAAAGCTTGGGCGCAAATGTGTCTTCCAAATAGACAATGACCTGAAATATACTGCCAAACTGGTTACAAAGTTGGAGTGGTCATTACAAAGCCCTGATCTCAATCCTTTTGAAAATTTATGGGCAGACCTGAAAAGGCATGTGCGAGCAAGGCGGCCTATAAACTTGGCTCAGTTACACCAGCTCTGTCAGGAGGAATGGGTCAAAATTCTTGCCAACTATTGTGAGAAGATTGTGGAAGGTTGATCATAGTCATACAGTTTAAAGGTAATGGTACCAAATTCTGAAAGAAAGTTTAAAAAAAATCTAAATTGTCTAAAAAAAAATCCTTATAGAAATAATTTTGCTAATCCTAAATGACCTAAAATAAGTTTTGTCTGATTTTGTGTCAGACAGTGAACCAAAAAAGTATATGTGTCTTTTTATATAGTGTATATAAACTTCTGGTTTCAACTATACCTGATTTTTACTGGCTTAAAACATGAATAGAAATGTTTAGGGCAACATTGTAAATAATAATACCTGTTTAATGTTTAATTACCAGCAATGAAGTTTATATTTCTTTTACATTTGTGGTAGTTTGTAGGTAGTAGATAATACTTTATGGTAATTACTTTTATAATGGATGGGTCACATGCAGAGGAAAAATACAATACATTTTTTCCCCAAAATTTTGTCTCCATTTATTATTTTGTACTTGCCCCAGAATAAGCAGCTCTTAAAATATGTCCACTGCATTCAATTGAAAAGAGTTTTATTGTTCGATAATCAGGAAGTGCACGTTAACATGCTAGTTGTGGTTACTATAACAGCCTCTGGCCTCTGAAGGTTGTGAAAAGCACTTGTAAACTTATTGTGGTGAGTAATTTGCGTACAGTAAGTGAGGAATGAGTTTGGACCACTGCAAAACCACATAATTACACTTTTTTAATGTTTAGACAGAAATGAAGTTTAGATTTTTTTAAAGATATTCAAACCTCCTCTGTGAAAAGCTCATCTAATATGTCACAAAAATGTCTATAATATTTCATGATTGAAACGACATGTGGAAATAATTGGGATTTTTACACATACCTTAAATTATGGGGGGATGGGTAGGGTTACTACTTTTTTTCATAAGTAAAAGTCTCCAAATCCTTGCCCGAACATCAGAAACAACGCTCAATTGTATCTGAAAACTTCTGAGCAAAACAATCCAACTACTAATGATACCTTTTCTCACTATACCTCTGTCTCTGACCCTGATCCCTTTTCATTTGGAACAAGATTGTACACTCAGCTTTTTCCCCAAAAAAGAATTTAAAAACAACAAAATGCTCTGTCAGATATATTGATTTACAACCACCAGGCATCAAGACTTTGAGCCAAAAAACATAGTATCTGACCATAACCAAGAGCACCCCTCCAGCAGTAACCACAGAGCGCCTCCTTGGCCAAAATCAATCACTATTCTCCTGCCAAGTACACAAACACCAAACCATTTCTCTATCAGGATGATTATATATTGTCTGTTTAAGGACAATCGTGCTGGTATTATGAATTCAAGGCACAAGACATGGGAGAGTTAATTACATGTTTTGCAACCTTTTTCTTTTTGATGGGTTTGCAAGACTAGCTTTTGTGCAGTGAAGTTGTGCAATTTACCCAAGTCAGCTTTTAAAATAACGTTAAATGCTTTTATATTTGTGGTAGTTGGCAGGTAGTCGATAGTAATTGCTACTGTAATGCAAAGGACAAATTTCTCTATGGAAACAATTTTTCCACATTTTTTTTTTTCCTTTTATTATTTCGTGCTTGTCTCGGTACATATATATTGTATAAGCCACTCTTGAAGTCAAAATATGTCCGCTGCATGATGTGTGCGTGCCATTAAAAGACATTTGGGGTTTGTTGATACTCAGGAAGTATGCGTTAACATGCTAGTTGTTGTTAGCATTACTCTGGCCTCTGAAAGTTGTTAAAAGGGCCTGTAAACTCATCGTGGTAAATAATCTGAATATTCGGTATGCATAAGGTATGTGAGGGATAACTTTGGACCACTGCAAAACGTTCATGGAAAAATAGATATATAAATAAAATCGTAAAAATCTGGTAACGCGCCTTTAACTTAAACAAATACTACTACTTGGAGTATTATCAGTGATTGTTGGCATAATGGTAAAGTGGTGGTAGTAGTAATAACCCTAGTATAGTAAATGGCCTGTCAAGATTTACTACATCAACTTATCGCTCAGTACATGATAGATGGAATAATGTTTTTTGAAGGTCGGTATTTATCGTGTGCTTTTTCTTTGCACTACTGGGAAATGTTTTCTTTGCTCTTCTGGGAAATGCTTTGTTAGTTTTTAGCAATATTTTAGCAATATTTGAGCCGTAAAGGATTGAATGAAAAACATCTATGACTCATTATAGATGCAAACTAAACTACTTAAGTATATCATTCAGCTGTTTATTTACTGCAGCTGTTTTTTGTTGTTGTTTTTTACATTATTATAGGTTTCTAATTGTTTTGGGTGGTCTAAATCTGCTGTTGGGTTTTTGTATCAGTAGCATAAATGAGTATTATCGTTTAACGTCTATATTTACTTACTACAGCAATATATCGCACTTCAGTCCTAGTAAATGGAAATACTTTTTGCTTCAGCACTTTCTACTTACAATGATCGAGACGTCTTTGAATAAAGTTCCACAGAAGGGTCACTCATTTAGGTTGATTTTTATGTTTTCTAATCCCAATGCGAGATCTTGCTTTTTCAGGTGTCCATGTAATCTCCAAGTGAGTCTTGTTTAATCCTGGTTCTAATCAGCTAAGCCTCTCTCTCCCCAGTACTTAATGTTGGTAATTTTCCTCTGACTAAACACCTTCAATCACATAAATCCCCCAATGAAAACACCCTGAGCAATGTTCTATTTGAAATTTAACCACAGGCCCTCGACTACAGTAATGGATTAAGGCATTAAAGTGCAACTCATTACTTTGCGCGCCCACATTCATCAGAGCTAATCAATGGTTTTTGGCTGGAGCTGGCCCCTTTAAGATTCTGACAATGGCGCTGCTTCCTGATAATTCAGTCCTCCTTTGATCCAATATTTATGAACGTTTAAAAGTTATCGCGGTTTAATATTAAAGGCCAATGATTATATGGGAGCTGTACCCGCTAAAGGTCGCAGCCATCAGACCGAGTGACATCTGAAGAATGGTAATGTGCCCAATTCAGATAGCTCAATAATTAAAGACGGGGTTTATTCAGAAGAGAGCGGAGCAGCCCCCCGGAAACTACTGAACAGGCTTTGTGTCTGGAAAAGCTTTTAAACCCAAGCTCCATCATCACTGGATCACTCAAATGGTTTGATAGGAAATGGAAAAATCATATCCTTCATTGAGCAGTGCTTCCTGTGTGGTCCACGCAAGTACAAGTCACGAGCTGCGGTGAGGAATCTTCATCTGTCAAATGGATGCGGACTGAGGAAGACGCCAGGTGAAGATCGTTATTAATTGGTTTAAAGGCTGTAATTAAAAATGACAAAAAGGACAGATAATTGATGTCGCTATGCTATTATATAACAATGGATCTGTCATGTCTACCTTGATCTCCTAGACCAGTTTTTTTTTTTCCAAATTGCAAGTCTTTTAGTATTACTTAACTTTTTTATGGGATACTTGAAATGGGTACCGATAAAAAAATATATACTTCAAGATGGTAAATGGTCACATTTTTATACAGCGCTTTTCCACCTTTAAAGCACTCAATGCGCTTTACATAAAAAAAACACTCATTTATTCATATGCCGGTGTACGCAGACACTGGGAAAGGTGGATTAGGTGTCGTGCCCAAGGACACAAAAATATTCATCTGTGGAAGCTTGAATCATACTGCCAACCTGTGGGTCAGTAGGTCAGTGGATTTGATTGCTCTCCCAGTGATACTTATTTATTTATTTATTTATTTATTTATTTTTCATGTCAAAAGTGAGTTTCAAACTGCCAACCTTTGGACCAGAAGATGAACACTCCCCACTACCAACTGAGCTTCTGTCGCCCACTGAGCTACTGTCGCCTGGGGAAAGGGATGGATTTTGACTATACAATATCAAAGGGTCCAGGAGCAGCCCATGAGGAACACCAGGAAGAGTGGAGCTCCACCAAGAGTGGAGCTCCACCAGCCCATTTTCAGTTGAGTTAAATACTGCATTACCAACCTCTTAAGCAAACCATGATCTAACCCCTAACATCCACCAACTTAACCATGTAACTGCAAATCAATCAACTGTTCCCTGCTTTTGAAAACAGATTCTTTTTGGCACCAGATGTGACGTAGTGGATTTCACTCTGTAGCCATTGCTGCCAAACTTCCAATCCAAACAGTAGCTGCAGCTAGACTTGAAAATATCACCGCAAATGGTTCTTCTATGTCATATTAATTTCAGAACTCTGCCCCCTTGTGTTTGGAGTTTGTATCTATGTAGAAGCTATGACTCATGTGTTCTATCACGAAAAAAGGCAAAAGAAATTGACATGATTTAATTTTTGTTTAATGTCTGTGTAAACCCTTCAGTCGTCCACGTATGACCCATAGCTAAGTACAAAAATTCAAATCTGTCAGCTGGACAAAAAGTCATTAGAGTGAAGACGTTTCATTGCTCATCTAAGCCGCTTTTTCAGTTCTGGAAGTTCATTTTGTTTAATATTGATTTTAGGATGCTGCTAAAACAAAGTTGTGCAAAAACGTAATTACAGCAATTAAGTAAAATCTGTGCCACATGTGCTGTAATTATTCTCAGTGTCAATTAATTGGCACATCCGAGACAATTAGCTTTTCAACAGGTAACATTTATGTGGTGCTACGGTATGATTCTCAATCTTAAAACTGTTCAGGTTCATTAGAATTCATGAAAAAGGCTACAGGGAATTCTTTTCATGTAACGCTTCATGAGGTGACAAAACAAGTCAGACATAAATCAGAAGTAAAAGTCTATATTTCGTAGTTAATAGTCCACGTTAATCTGACGGAAACAGGGAACAACTGGAGCGTGCTGCCCAGGTGCTTGACCCTGGCTGTGGGTATGATGAGGCATATTTATGATATAGTGCACATATTGTCCTGTCACTGCTCCTATGGGACTCTGCCAGCTGTCCGGTGTATATAGAAAGTGTCCTGAGCTAGTGTGTGCTACAGGGATGAAGGCAGGGCTGCAAGATTAATCACAATCGAATCGAAATCGCAATTTAAATAGACACAATTTGCAAATCACAAAGGCTGCAGTTTTTTTAAGTAGGGTAATTTCCTTCACAAACAACAAAACATGTGTTATTCTGCAGAAAACTGTTTAAATCTCTACAAACATGTTCTGAAATAGGACCCTTGTATTAGTTTGTTATTTCATATTTCTGTCTTTCCTGTCAGTTCCTCTGGATACGTTTAACTTGTGACCAAAATCCATAACTGCAAATCTAATCACATTGTCCTGCTTGTCCATCGTGCAGCCCTACATGAGCCACTTGGGAAAATATGTGATTGCGACAATTTATGACAAGTTTTGCGATGGTGATTACATTTGCAATTTATGTTTTAATAACAGGATTCTGGTTAAAGTTCACATTTTGAACACATCCAGAAGAATTGGCAAAAGACTGAAATATAAACTGATAAATTAACTAAAAAGAAGCACATTTCAGAACATGTTTGCAAACATCTAAATTACAGGGTTAGCAGTTTTTATGCAGAATAAGACAGGAGATTTTGTTGTTTGTGAAGAAAACTGGTACTTAAAAAATTGCAGCCTTTGTGTTTTGCTAATTGTATCCATTCAAATTACAATTTTCTGGCTGCCCTAGTATGTGCGGCCCATTTCAAATGAGATTCATGGCAAACGTCCTTAAGAAGGTGCACAGGTAATAGCAGGCCTGGCAGTGCCTATCTGTCTTCATTTAAGACATAGGTCAAACCCCACAATGTCACAAGCTTTAAATCAGAAATATGGTCAATCGTCAAAGATGGCTCTGGATCAAATGCATGCAAATTGCATAATAAAGGTTGCAAAACTTCATTCCCATGATAGTCATTTCATAGAATGGTTTTGGATTTTTCAGCCACCTTTATGATCAGAGGGTGTTCTATAAAGATGATGACATGCAACTGTGCATTGGAAAAAAAAACAAAAAACTGTAGGACCAAATGTCAAACAGGCTATACCTAAAATAAGGTGTAATTAAGCCAATCCTGCAGCTAGTCTGGACAACATCCAGCTCAAGATCTGGAGATAGGTCAACACCCCTAAACATTGAAGGATGTGTCAAAAGCATGCAGAGGACACAATTACCCACAGGAACAATATCAGTCAGTCAATTCTGGGAATGGTGATCTTTTTAAAGTAAATAAATAAACAACAATAACTATAACAGCATTACTTAAATAACCATCAACACATCTTGTCTATTGATCTTTTCATGCTGCATGGTCCCAACTTAAGCCAGTGTATGAGTGAAAAGGCCTTTCTTCTTATTCAAATGAAATTACAAGTGGTAGTAATTATCCATTGTCGGTGCTGTTGGCTGCAGGTTTAAAACATGGCACCCAGGACCAGCACATCATGAGCTCATTGTGTGCGTGGTTCTGCCTCACAAACTTTCACTCTGCTTTATAAATGGGTTGAGTCGCCGAAGCGGGCCGCAGTTTATGGCCTTTCACTGATTTATCTTGGTTAATTGATAAGAGCAGATGGCTACACAACGACTCTAATCATCAGCTGCACTTTCTACCAGAAAACAGAGGATTTAAAACAATGGAAATCCCGTGGTTTGATTAAAGAAAATGACGAATGGGGTGCATCTTGTGTTCATTGAAACCACCTGAAGTAACCGTCAGAGGTCAGTGCGCACGGACAGGCCATGACTCAAAAGCGCAAACTACTTTTCCATTCAGCATTCCTTCCTGGCGACTACCCCCATGCATCCGCTAATGAAACCCACTAAAAGAGCGCATTAATAATAAATCCAGAGCTAATACAGAATGCATAGTTCCGCTTTTGTTAACCCGGTCGCAAAGAGCCCACTCGTTGCGTGAACATACAAGTGTGAGGCCATTAACAACACCGAGGCACGCTTCTGAGCTATAGGAGACGTGTTCCAAAAATCAATATTCCAACTTCATTCACTGGAAGTGGACTGCTCAGTGACACACAGCGAGGATGGAGCGCGTCAAACAACAGTATAAAAGAAATATGTTAAGACGCACAAGTTATTATTTTTGAATTTGTGCATATTATAGATCTGCAATATTTTGTGCATACATTCGCCAAACTACTGCCTATAAATCACACTGGGAACGTATAGCTATGACGAATCACACAAGAAACACACCAAGTGGATAGTGCAATGCGGATAGACCAGCCGCTATCCAAATGAGTTCATGCGTAATGAGCAAAAGTCTTGACACTGCACGCAAGACGTTCAATTCTAAATCTTTAAACAAATTATCTACTCTTAAATGAACAAAACGAGTCACTGCACTCACCCCAACTCGTGAAGAGGCAAAGGTAAACTCCGCAAAGATCCATGTCTCGTGCGCTGATGAATGAACACTTTACGCGGAGGATCTAGGGCTGCTGTGCGTTCTCCAGTCGCGGGGTTGTCCTGTTATACATGTGGAGGATAGTGTTGGAGCGAGTTGAACAACCTGTGAATATAATCCCGCTGTTTTCTTCCTTAAAAAAAATCCCAGTTGCGTCACAGTCGAGTTGAAAGTTGTCGTGGGTGCGCACCGCGTGGACAGGAGAGAGTGAATAGTGTACAGAGGTCTGCTGCTGGAGAGATGCTCAGCGCTGAACGAGGGGTGAATGGACTGGAGAAGCATAGGAGAGGGGGGTGGAGGTGGGGGCAAGAACAAGGCTGTAGTGTTGCCGATGTGGACGGAGAGCAAATTAATTGTTAATGTATTCGACATAAACATGATCTTCTGAATTGTCTTTATTACAGCTTAACACCAATATTTTTCTTGCACCATTTGGGATAGATACATGTCATGCTGCACTGTTGAACATACCAAGCAAAGAAATAATATGAGTGTGGCAAACGATCCACTAGGAAAGTTACATAGTGGGTCTTTTACTGGAACCGTAAACATGACAAGGTAAAAGTGTTCAAATCAAATATAGCTCTTACTGGTAACAATTGTAATGCTGAAATATTGACATGATGGCCAAGTTATGATTGTGTTAGGTTCTCAAGATGATTATCCAATCAGAAAGCAGAATGAGCCTTACATTTCCTTCAAGATAGAATGCAAAGTTACTAAAATGTGCGAGAATTACATATAAAACCACTTCTGGCATGTATCTCAAGAAAGAATTACGTTATAAAATGGTAGAAAACTTCAAAAAAGTCAATTTTTGTTAATTTAATCGTCACTATCTAAACCCCAGCACCTGCAGCCAATCATTACTCAGTGCTAGTGCAGCCTCCGCAGCTCAGTGAGTGAATTCTGGAGGTTTTTCAGTTTGCACATGAAGCATGGCCTGTTCATATACTGTGAATGAGGAAAACGTGTATGTGTTCTCTATGTGTTAATTAAGACACTGGCTTCACAGGTTCTATAAGTACTTTATTTTTTTTACTGTAAAGGTGAAGTCTACACCAAACAGTTGTTCTTATTATTCTGAGGTGCTTTGGGTTTAGTATAGTGCCAAATATTTTATCAGAAAAGTATCATGGGACAGTTGGGGAAAGGGCAAAGCAAACAAATAGATAGATAATATAAACTGTGTTCAGGAAGTGGTCATATGGGCTATAGACTGACACAGATGGGACTGGCTCCAAGCCTCACTCTAACTTTATTACTATATCAACACTGCTGATTTTCAAAGTTAATTAAAATGCCTGAAAAGATAGACAAAGACAGCTTTAGAGCAAATAAACTGTCTAAAATGAAGAAATATAATAATTACAGCTTCCAACTTTGCTTATTATAAACTTGATTACTCAGTGAAATTTCCTGAAAGACTCTGAGGAGCTATTCAAATATGAATGTCTTTATATTGTAATGTGAAGAGGAGAAAGCAACAGAAGAGCCCTGGAGAGCTCATGTGTGCCAGATTAAACCTGATCATCAAGGATGCCACTGAATTTTGCTTAAAGATAAAACGTTTTCCCTCGCCAATAGGAAGGCCTACTGTTGTCACTGCTGTCTGCTAGGCTGCCTGTGTCGCTCCAGCGAATTCTGCCTTGTTCACTCATTTGAACTGATACTTATTGATTTGTCAAGTGGGGGAAATAATATAACTTTCGGTTCATCTCTTACATTTACTTGAGTGAAATTGTACTTCTAATAGTAGTTATTGGAATACAGTACAAACTTTTATTCCTATAAGTAATATTTAGTGTGCAGAAACTGTCCTTGTGACTGAAAAGGTTTTGTTTACTCTTCCCACTGTGAGTAAGTCTACAAGTGGCTAAAGCATTATGTCACAATATTTAATGATTGGAACATTTGTGTTTTCTCCACCGCTCCTTCAGATATTATTAAAGGAATTGTATAGACTCCATTCTAAGTATAAAAAAAGGTATTACAATCACAACTGAACTATGTTTGTCAGACAGTTGACCTACAGATAGAGGACACATATATGATAAAAGAGGACGCACAAGTTTTTCTCATTCTCAGTACATGGACAGGCCTCATGTGAAAGCTCAGAACCTTCAGAATTCACTCACTGAGCCGCAGAGGCAGCACTAGCACTGGTTAATGATGAACTCAACCCAAGACTCATGTGAGGCTCATTTTACTTTCTGATTTAATAATTGATAAGATTTTGAGCACTATTAAAAAAATGTCCTTAAAATCATAAAACAAATGTTATGTCCTGACAGTTAATGTATATAATTCCTCTCAAATACATTTTTAGTCTTACTTGAGTAATGTTATTTAAATTTTTCGGCTACTCTACCCACCTGTGCTGTTTACAGTACAGTCCAAAAACATCTTGTATTGAAGGTTGTTGCGGATTTGAAGTTTGTTGATGCTGGTGCCGTCACAAATAAAAGGGAGTCTCCACTAGATGCATGCACAAAAGCTGCAGAGGAGTAGATAAGAAAGGGTCATCACCATGTTGGAATGGCATGAGATTTACTGTACTTATATGTGTGTGTGTGTCTCTGTGTGTGTGCGTGTGTGTGTGCATGCATATGTGTGTGTGTGTGTGTGCACGCTCCGGGGTCCAAAAGGATGATCCATGTGAGAAGCAAAGGCAACCCATCCACTGGTGCCACTGCTGCCATCTTAACTGACACTCTACACTACTTACATCAATTCAGTCACTACATTTCCAGGCACAACAGGAAAACTGGACCGGCCTAGTCTAATTTTAGCAGCTATTTCAAAATGGATGTAAACACGGGAACTGCGATTGAGGTGCTGTGGTTTGAATCTCCCAGATCCCAATAACGCACCTGGAGAAGCCGGTTTGTACTCAGATGTCCACAGCATGAACAGCCTATTTACACTAGGTACAGACTAGGAGAGGCTTTCACTTGCATGAGGTAAGAAACAGCTTAAGAAATATTAGACATGCGTTTGAACTTGTAGTCATTAGTTTTAGATCAGCAGCAATGACACAAACTACAGTCCCTCCATCGTGGACTAGCTTATTTCATTGCTTTAGTGTTAAGTAAATTACTAGACACACTTGACACACTTAGCGCCCGATTCACTCTTATTCTGTTCTTTGGCGTGCATGTCGACTGGGACAAGAGTGGTCTGACAGGATTTGGGTTGTTTTTGATTTTAATTTGGTTGTTTGCTGTACCTGGAGCTCTCTGTGCATGTAAATGAGTGTTTAGGGTTTTACTTGCTTTAAAGTTGTTTCATTTTTTTCACTGAGAGCTTAAATTAGAACTGTAAAACATTTTTACGCCTCAATGACTGTAATTTTAACTCCCTAACAAGCTTCCTATACGAGGATATTTGGAACAATATATTTCACTGTCTATTGGGACCCCTGGTGCTTAAACATGGGGAGATAGGCTTCGAAAATGTGCTATGAATTCTTAAAGAGCCTCTCGGTGCCTTAGGGAAACATCACTAAAGTACATATTTGCAATCTGCATTTGTAATTCAAATCATATCAGAATTTGTCAAGAATGAAAAGGCTCCTTTGACATTTTACTGTGAATCAGGGGGAAGATGTTGATTTTCTTCCTAACCACTTTAAGCGTAAAGTTGTTGGCTCAGTCCCAGTGGATGCGTGGTGCAGAGGGCTGTGTCTTTGTTAGCCTGAAATGAACTAATATTGTTGTAACAGGAGCAGATTCACGCTATGTTTTAGCACAGATATGATTGTCAAAGTTACTTCAACCCTTAAAGTCAAACATTAAAGAAGTCATAGTGTGATACTGGAGGTGAGAGGGAATAATTACACCTTTTTCACCATGTAATGTTTATGGTTAAAAATACAGAGGAGTTTGTATATCTTATTTAAGGTAAAAATCGTGAAAACGTAAATAAATGAGACTTAAAGATATGTCAGATATGTATGAGTGTATGTGTAAGACTTACCAACATCAATAAGATTGTAAACTTTGGTTTATGTAGGTGCATGGGGTGACAGTGGCTCAGTGGTTAGAGTGTTGATCCCCCAACCCGAAGGTTGGAGGATCGAGTCCCGCTCGGACCAAGTTCTGTCGTTGTGTCCTTAGGCAAGACACTTCACCCACATTGCCTAGTATGAAAGTGGTGTGTGTGTGTGTGTGTGTGAATGACAGGTGGTGGTCGGAGGGGCTGATGGCGCAGATTGGCAGCCTCGCTTCCGTCAGTCTCCCCAGGGCAGCTGTGGCTACAGTAGTAGCTTACCATCACCAAGTGTGGAAATGAATGAATAATGACTATAGTGTAGTGTTTTGAGGGGCTTTGACAAGCCTGTAAAGCGCATTACAAGTGTAAGGCATTATTATTATTAATTTTTACGTTTGGACGAAAAACTCATGTGAATTTAAAGTCTATGGATTGAGTTGATTAAATGAAATACCATTTTAGGTGCAGATTGAACAATGTTGTTGATAGCACATGAAAACGTTGTGCGCTGACAGAGCAAACTGACCAAAATAAATAAAAAAAATAAAGAGTTTTTCTTGTAGCATCTCTCCTTAACCAGTCGTCCACATGCAAAGCAGGTGTGCACAGCAGTGACAGACAGCACTCAGCTGTGGCTCCAGGCAAAGGCTACATTGATTTCCTATTTTTGCGTGCTGTTGCGGTGTGTACACAACATTAATGAGGGATTAGTTATTGTACCCGTAATCATTGCTGTGTCCGAGTGCCAGGAATAGTTGATGGAGAGCCGCTTTGCAAATATTTGTTGGACCCATTTAGCTGCAGTACGGCCAAATACTGTTCCAAATTGTGCATGGTTACGGCAATGGTTCGGTAGATGGCATTTGATGAAAACCTATTATGCTGTGTCCCAATACCTTACTTAAAGTGCATTATGGCATTTTTCTAATTTTGTTAAATGTAGGTGAACTTTATCATTTTGCTTCCTGGTTGGAAACAGGCAGCAGATGTGACATACATGGAGGTACTTCCATAACTGTTGCATTCATAAGATTATCAAGCGCCAGAGCATGTCCCAACTGCACAATAGTTATGATTAGACATCAACATCTTTATTTTGTTAAATCAAGTTGACATTGTCCCTGCATTTTGGATGGAATTTTCTGTTGATGACATAGGTAGAGGTATTCTGTCATCATTACTTCTCGTATTTTTGTGATTTTCTTTGCAATGTTTTTTCCAGCCTCTAAATTTTTACCACAGGTATTATCCCACCAAACCAAGTAATAATTACACAAACATGAAAACCTGCCATATGCACTTTAAGGATCAAACCAAGACACAAGCCAGTAATTCCTCTTCTACATTTTACAATATATTGCACAAATACTCTGCTGACTTCAACTTTTGGAATTTACATATAAACGTGAAATGTTACAGAGGGCATGGTCTTTATAAACTTACAGCATAAAAGCCGTGTGGTTGTTCTATTTTTAATTATTATTTGAATGTCAATGGTGCTAAGAAATGGCCGATACACGCTGAGAGCTGGCAGCCTTTGAAGGATTTAGTGAAGTAAACAAAAGTGGAGTTCAGAGGGGAATAACAGTGACATTTACAAAGACAAAACCGCTGGTATGTGACTGGAATAAAAACCCATAACTTACATTAATAATAATATAAAGTGTGACCACTTTTCAATTTGCCATTGCCAAAGCACAAAAAATTATTGTCTGGGTTGTAGGCAGTTTCAATTTTTGGCAAAATGGTGGTTAGTAGTCTCGCCTCACAGCATGAAGCTTTGGGCCCTGGGCCCTGGGTCACCTGGGCCTTTCTTTGTGGAGTGTGCATGTTTCTCCCTGTGTCTGGGTGGATTTCCTCCAGGTAATCCAGTTTCCTCCATCAACCCAAAACATGCACAATAGGTAATCCTCCAGCTAAGGTATTCCGGACCAAGTCCTGACCAAGTCCTGACCAAGTCCTGACCAAGTCTTGACCAAATCCTTGACCAGGTCCTGACCAAGTTCTGACTTTGATCTCTGTACGGCAGGGACCTCAAACACATTTTCACCGAGGGCCACATCAGAAAATGGTCAGTCTCAAGGGGCCACATGTAAAATAAATGCAACTACCTTTTTAACTTGTTCGTTAACTGTCTCTGTATTTATTTCTTTTTTGAGTTACATACTGCATCTATATTTCCATAGATGTAAAAATATGGCTGTATAACTGTATCTCGTGATAAACTGACATTTTAAGACAGTCAAACCTTTTATTTTATCTTGTTGTGGGCCACATAAAAAGACGTGGGGGGGCCACATTTAGACCAGGGGCCTTGAGTTTGACACATGTGCTGTACGGCAACGACTCACAACTCCTGACAGGTTGCCCCAGTTGCATTGGTTGAATTTCCCTCACATTTAACCTTGACCCTTTGAATTTTTAATTTACATTTTCCAAAACAACATAGACATTTTGTGTTTACGAGACCAACACATATGGGCTTTTTTATATTTTTTGAAGTGCATGCAGCACCCGGGCACCATCTCCAGAGCTTCAGTGCTTGGTCAGGACAACCTTAACTGAAGGAACATGCAAACTCTGCACAGAAAGAACCTACAGTCTTGTTATTATGAGGTGAGAGTGCTAGCTGCTTTATATTTATTTTTTGACCCCACTATTGTAGTAAAAACTGTAGTTGCAAGAAAGACGCAAAAACAATTAAAAAGCTCTAACCAACAGCAATGTGACCCAAAATGTCCTTGCTTTTCTCAGTTCTTTCATTGTTCTCAACTCAGCTTTTTTGTTGTTTTTATGGGACTGTGGCATATTTTTCAAACAGCAGTACACAGCAGTACCCCGCCTGTGAATGTACATTATCCAGGTGTGTAAGTCCAAAAGAAATCCTGCCATTTGTCTTTCAATTACCATTCGAGCTGCATTCCTGCATCATCTTAATTGCTTTTCTGTTTTGCTTTTAGCTCCATTTGAAGAATCACAGCTCTGTGTACTTCTCTCAAGACACTTTTACAGCCATCCATTTTTTATTTTTTACTTTTCCTGCCGAGAGCAAACAGCTTTCACAGAACTGAAATATTTCTCAGACTGAACAGTATTGACGCATATACAAAGCTTTAATTTTAGTCATATCGGCTGGTACATTTTGTTACAGGTGCTGTCAATCAATCTCTGGAACATGTGAATTGCAGAGAAAATGAATGCCTGCAAAGTCAGTGGATCGATTTCTTCTTTATTCCCAGGTACGTATTTGTTACCACGGAGACGGTTAGGTTGAGTTCACGTGACTATTGGTGGTTTTCAGATTCTAGGATGTGATGACGTCTTCCAAAAAGTATGACAAAGAGACAGTTTTCCCTATTGATTACACTGCACTTTGCCATGAAATATCCAAAAGGCAAAGGTAACAAAAAGCCAAATTTGTGTAGGCAACTGCAAACAACAAAGTTCAACATCTGTGGATCATACGTTTGGCTATTTCTTTCAAAAACAGCAAATCTCCCATAGAGTCACATAGCCCACAGCAGTAGAACATGAATGCAAACTATACTGTGAATAATGCGTTCTGTACAGATGCGTTGTCTTCACCTCGAGTGCCCACGAGGGGTGAGGGACGGGGGCTAACGTTGGTGCGCTCCTAGCTTCGTAGTGTAGTGATGTCATGTCTATAATCCGGGAAACACAGGGTTGCTTGTTCTAGGTTGACCCTCGCGGCACCGTCTTCTCACTCCGGCTTCCTGTTCCCAAGAGATCATTCAGTCAACACAGGCAAACTTCAAATGAGTTGTAGCAAGTCTTTAACATTAGAAGTGACTGTGTTGGTCTTTAAAACGGGAGGTTCTTGGACAGCTGCAAAACTTCAAGGGCAGTTTCTGTTACTTATACTGATATAGATTTTTCTTTAGATGCATTCATGTCTTAAAATCTGCACTATGTATCTCTGTTGAAGCCACCTGGTTGTCTCCATAGAGATGTTATTGCTGTACTTTGAGTCACAATTTTGCATTAAACGTATTTATCTTACATAAGCCTCTCGGTACGATATATTACTTAAATAAATATAGACAATAAATGATAGTACTGCAACTAATTTATGCCACTGACACAATAACCCAAGAGCAGATTTAAACCACAAAAACTATTCTAAATGTACAATATTGTAGAAAAAAATAAAATTAAAATTGTAGAATCATCAGCGGCTATAAATAAACAGCAGAATGAAACACTTTAGTACTTAGTTTGCGCCCGTAATGAGTCATAAAAATTATTAATTAATCTTTTACGGCTTAAATCTTATCGTATAGCCAAAAAATAACCAAAATCTCCCAGTAGTGCAAAGAAATTGACCCCAAAAAATATTGTTCCAGCTTTCATACAGTATGTTGAACGATACCTGACATCGTTTCTGTTGTTAAAAGTCTTTGATAACTATTCATTTTTACTGTGACCTCTCCACGGATCTGACCTGTAACTTGAACTGGTAACATGGCATCACCAGCTTATCAACATGGATGTAAATACGTTTAAAGCCATACTGTGGAACACTCCAGGCAAAGGCATCTCCATGTAGACAAGCAGGTTGCAGACCCTTCTCCAGACAAGTACAGTGCTCTTTAAGCCACACTATCACTACACTGACTCGTGGAACAAACAGATTATACAAGAAACCATGGGAAACCTTTGTAATTTTAGATAACTGGATTCTATTACAAAAATGCTATTCGTTTCCTTGAGCCTTGAGCGTATATTGCATATCTTGAAACATGTGTAAGTGTGCTTTCCAAAGGTACTACACTGAACATTGAGAGTCAAGTATCCAGCAAAATGGTCCATTTAGATGTGCTAATAGTTGCAGGGTTCGGTTGCTAAGTGCAATGTAGTACCCTCATAGAAGGTCTAGTGGAGAGGTTGAATGCTCAGAGCCACTGTGCTGGTCATGTTTGTGCATAGTGCTTTTCAATGACTGTTCCAAGTGGCAATTTTCCAGCCAAAACCTTACTTTCTATTGTGTCTGAGAAAAGTGGTTGAATGTGTGATTCGAATGCTAGAATTTTTGAAAACCATGATTATGCAAAAGTCATTATGCAAAAATTAATGGACTACGTTTGGGTGAGTTAAAATTAGTTGAATTAATAGCATCATTCTGGTTTGAGTAGAGTAGACAATAGAACAAGTTATTTTGTCTTAATTCAAGTTAAATGTTAAATTATCTCTTTTTAAGTGGAAAAAATGTGGAAAAAATTGTATACTGTAAGAAAGTATATACCGTAAATTTCGGATTATAAGCCGCTACTTTTTTTCCACGCTTTGAACCCTGCGGCTTTTACAGCAGTGCGGCTTATATATGGAATTTTACTGGATAACGGCCCCTGGGGGGCGCTCTCTAGCTGTAAACGTAAAAGTGAGACAGACGTGGGGAAAGATTCTGCTCTGAAGAATTCACTAGTTTTGATTTTGAACGATCATTTTGCGCATCATGAAATGGATATGATGCAGTTTTTAAGATAAAGAAACAGAAAGGAAACAGAGCAGGGGTCGGCCTTTAACACGCAAAGAGCCATTTGGACCCACTTTCCACATAAAATAAAACACTGGGAGCCGCAAATACTTTTTGACATCTAAAATGAAGATAACACTGTATAATAACAATAATGTAACGGAATAATGTAGGTTTTACTTTCACGGACAAGCCTTCTACACGTGGCAGATAAATATGGCAAAAACAACTTAAGTGCATTAAAAAAATACAACTCACCAAACCGCTGCATCATGCATCGCGCTGATTATGTGATTATGTCTACTCTACTCCGCAGTTTCTTTAAAAAAACAACAACAAAAAAACTCGTAGCGTATCGTTTAATCCCAGGTGCTTATTCTCCATGTGCCAAAGCAGTTTTGAAGGTTTCATTGCCTTATTTGCTTTTCCCGTATGTTACGCAGAGCGGACTCTGTGCGTGAGAGTCACCTGCAGCGACAAACCCAGATTTTAAGTAGGCATTGTCTGTTAAATTTATCTTTCTTTTTCTTGGAGGTCGTAGTCTCCTCTTCTGGCTCCTCAGTTGTCCTTTCCCCCTTTGTTAAAAGCTCTCCAAAGACTTTTGTTTTGGCTCATTTTCACTCGCTTGTGGCTCTACTTTTGGGTGACGTGTCTGATGTGTTTTACGTGAAACGTCATCGCGGAGACAAGAGCAGATAATATACTTGCTACTACATCAAATAGATTTCTGTGGCGATTTCCAGCAGGATTTTCATGATACATCTACGGACGAGCTTATTAGTGTGTCATTAGGGATGGGCCAAAGTTGCTCCTGACCCCTGTGCGCACAACGTCTGAAAATCAGAGCTCTTTACGCAGGACTGTGAGCTGTGTCAGTTCCCAAGCCACGCAGAGCCGCAGTATGAGGCTGAAAGAGGCGCATACGGCTCCGGAGCCGCGAGTTGCCGACCCCTGAAATAGAGCCACTGCACGTAAGCTCGACATCAATGAATCCAACTTGGTCAATGTAAAAAGACGACAAAAGTTTTCAGAGGAAATAAAAGCAGATTTTCCGTGTTGGTGCAGCTTTATTTTATAAACCTGCAGATGTGTTCATCCCGTGTTGTTGTCGTGTTGGTGCCAATTTTCAGGCACAGTTTAAAAAAAAGCGTGTCAGTGCACCGTCTTTCTGTGTAAATATCTCATGTTACAATATGAAAACCTGCGGCTTTTATTCAGGTGCGGCTTATATATGTACAAAATTGATTTTCTCTTCAAATTTAGCTGGTGCGGCTTATATCAAGGTGCGCTCTGTAGTCCGAAATTTACGGTATATTTTTTAAATCCAAAAGCAACACTCTTAATTGGCTGTGCTTAGGCGGTCCACCCCAGTTTCACTTTGCCATCTGAAAAAAGAGCCATGTACAAGTTTGACTGATATATATACCTACTTCCGCTGTATAAAAATAAGGTGCCCAGCTTTAAATACAAAAAGTCTTGTTCCATTGGTAAATAATTGCTCAAGCATGCATAGTTCACGTCATATTAACTTACCTACACATTACGTTTTGCAGTGTTGTTCATCAAATTTCCTAAGTCTGCCATATCAGCAATAAAAAGAACACAGAATACTTCCACCTACTGTACTAAATTCACACAAATATGTAAAGCCTTTTCTCCTTAGTGCCAAAAGGAACCCACACGGTGCCAGACTGAGCGGCGGGCATGAGCGTAGAGACTGGCCCTGGCAACAACAGATGGTCGGATACCGCGCATTAGGTTGTGTTACCGCTGCGTAAACTGATGCCTGCTCGTGTCTTAAAACTGATTCTGGCCACACAAGCGCTGCATAATGCCTTACCCGGGGTCTCACAGTTTAAAATGCCTTTGACAGGTTAGACTATTCATTTCACTAAAACATAACTGACATAAAAATGTATTTCAAAAGAGCCTGCCTAGTTTGTTTACTCTATAATTGTACTTCCTGGTTGGACACAGGCAGCAGATTTGATATACACAGAGGTAATTCCATAACCTAGCAACCTGCAAACAAAGGCCAATACATGTATAAATTGCACATTATCCATGATTAGACTAATAAAAATAAATGACAAAGCCTTTATTTTGTGAATGAATACTTGCATATAAATTTTGGATGGAATTTGTGGTGTAGACGACATAACTTACTGCTCCTTCCTTTATATTTTTTCTACAAACTGCCACCTAACCGATGTAAAACTATGATAAATACCACACATACCATCCCACTAAACCAAGTAACATTACTAAAACATGCAAGTAGCCTAAAACCTATGCAAGGAGCAAAAATATGCTTTGTGAAATAGCTTCGTGTCAGGAGCTATGGAGAAGGTGTGGGCTCATTTGCACTCTTTGTCACAGTGTAATTTACACTTCTTTCATACCTCTTGTGCTGTATAACTTTTCTTGGGCAATTGTTAGCAGTTGAACTATTAGCAAAAGGAACATCAGGGCCGTGCTGTGATGTACAAATGTGAAGTTTTAGCTTTGGCTGTGCTGCAGTAGGTTGAACAAGATGTGCCAGTGTGTACAGGTGGAGCTGGAAAGGTTCACATATAGTTGGGATGTAGTTAAATTCTCCCATAATGCATAATGTAAAGTTTGTGTCAGGATCATAGACTGTATATATAAATGAACATAGCTAATCTGCTAGCCGCTAAGTTCCAAATAGGAGGTGAGCATGGGTGCACAACCAGCTCCATCAACTCTATCACTATAACTGCTGCTATCAGGCTCGTCATTTTGGTCTTAAAATGTTCGTATTAACCTGCTTTACATGATCCTGTTATTTTTTATTCAGTATTGTGTCCATAAATCAAGATATGAAGAGTAATAACAGGCAAATCCCCTTTCCCCGAGGTCGCTCCCACTAATATTAGCAACAGGTTTGATTGACAGGGTTGCAAAGCTCCCGCTCCGTGCTAAACCAGCAGAAGAGGCGTTACCTTTAACAGCCTGCTCCGTATTGGCTCTTTGGTTGCTATGATACTCGCAGTCAGAATACCAAATATGGAACTCAGCTCCAAAATCATCCCCATAACTGATGAGCTTCACTTGACGTCAAACTCCCTTAGTCCACTTCTTTATACAGTCTATACTCAGGATTAATTCCCACAATGCAGGAAGCAGCGCTGGCTATTTACTGAATGTCTCTCCCGACTCTTTACCCTCATTTTACACTCCATGGCATGTCTATCAGCCAAAAAATTATGAATATATTTTTGCTTTAATTGGTTGTTGTTTATCATTAACACTTATTCATGAACTGTGGAAATGCAAAATCAGTTTCTAAAGTGATAATTAAATATGTAACAATGTCTCCAAAAATAACGCAAGTTTGAATAACGTGCATCCTTTCTTTTTTGATTGTTTGATTTTCAGATGCAACAAAATAATCAAATTTTACTAAGCCATTTCTGCAGTCCTGGTGTCATCTGACCATAAAAGACACATAGAACACGTAGAACTGTGACGTCTTTGTGCTTTCTCAGGCTCGTGGTAGGTCTATGGAGGTGAAGAGGTTATCTGTTATAAATCTCAGTGGTTTCCTGACAGTGCTGGTGGTCAAAAATAAAGACTTTGCACCTGGATAGATACTTGTACGAGTTGCAAATGCTCTGTGTGAAGATGTTTCTGTGTGTGGGCGCCTGCCACTGTTCGCCTTAAAAGTTGCCTGAGATTTTTGTCTTTTTAAGCAGAGCAGATGTTTGTGGGCAGTGAGCATTCCTCTACAGTTGAAATAACCTCATCACAGTTAACCTCCACACAGGCTTTATTTGTTTCACTGGTGCGAGTAAAAACCTGAATTTTAAACGTAGGCCTACTTCTTCTATTAAATTGTTTGCCAGTTTATTAGTTGTAAAGTATTGGAGTGTGGCTGTCTGTATATGCTTCAATGGGATTATTATTTATCCCCGAGGCCCATATGCTGTTTTCTGATCTATGTTTTAATGTTGTTTCCTCATCAAAAACATACACGGAGTTGCCTTTTGTTTCATTCACACATTTAACACACAAAACTTGCATATTTAGACTGGCTTCTTCTTTCAAACTGAAAATGCTCTGTTCCACTTTATGATGTCATGTGGTAATACAGGAAGTGCTCCACTGTGTTTTTAAACTCCATACATCTTCATTAGAATCATTTGGATTATTTCAGGCCTGGAGTTGACCATCTCTACTGAACTAAAGGTAAAACGTAGCTGTTTATTTGAAAACTACCACTTCATGACATCACAAGGTGGAACAGAGCATTTTGAGAATTGGATGTAGACAGACTAATAATAAAGGATTACTCAAACATGGGTGAATGAAACAAAACACAACTCCTGGTATGTTTTTGAAGAGGCAATAACATTATAACATGGCTTAACACTCACAAGAGTCAATTTTGCGTAATATACAACCTTTAAAGTGCGTATTACAGGTTTTCATGTGTTTATAATCATTACTTTTTTGGTAGTACTTATGATAAATATTTGCATATTTTTACACCAATCAAGTTTCAGTTTGTGAAGATTTTGTTGCATAAAAATGTTGAAAATTACAGGAAGTAGCGCTGGGTTCTAATCCCTCTACCTCATCAATATACAAAATTACATCCAAAATTTAGGAACAATTTACGTGCAAGTAATTAGTAGTACTTCTGACAATTTAAACATTCAAAATTAAGGTGTCGTCAAGTATTTTTCAAACCTGAAATACTGTGTAAAATGTATGAGTTTTAGCCATTGTTCACAGTATGGTTACTAGAATTACCTCTATGTCATATCTGCTGACCAAGATCAACCAGGAAGTAAACTTATAAACTTCACCAAAATGGACAAATTAGGGAAAACTAGACAAGATTTTTTACAAGATCTTAAATATGTGGTCTAACCTGTCATACAAACTTGAATACAAATCAGATTAGTAGGCCACAATATTGCAGGCTGCTGGATTATAAATAATAATAAACATGATTATTTTGTCATATTTTAAATGAGTTTGTTCAGATGTACAAACTGCATGGACTGAACCATTGAACAGCTGTATAGCATAACAAAAAATAAACATATTCTACATATTTGACATTTTTTTCCAATTAATTTCAAGTTATTCTCAGCCCTGTCATTTGTATAATTGTTAGGTGTAAATTCTTGATTTAACTATGCATTACTCATTGACTTCTTACACACAGGTAGTGGCAGGTGGTCACAGTTTCCTTACACTTCATTCATACAGCATGCTGAGTGAAGAGCACACAAAATCAGCACGACATAGCAAGGTAACAAGGTATATCACAAGTAATACTTCAAGCAAAGTCACACACAACTTGTACAGTAATGTGTAGAAAAAACACAATAATTCATGCACTGCCTGGCCAAAAAAAAAGTCGCCACCTGGATTAACTAAGCAAATAGGTACGAGCCTCCTCCAGTTGGTCAGGTCTAGGTTCAGCAACAGTCTGTGCTCGAAGAATGAGGTCAGCTGACACCTGAATATACTGAATGACCAGGTTATTCCATCAATGGATTTGTTCTTCCCTGATGGCACGGGCATATTCCAAGATGACAATGCCAGGATTCATCGGGCTCAAATTGTGAAAGAGTGGTTCAGGGAGCATGAGACATCATTTTCACACATGGATTGTCCACCACAGAGTCAAGACCTTAACCCCATTGAGAATCTTTGGGATGTGCTGGAGAAGGCTTTGTGCAGCGTCAGACTCGACCATCATCAATGCAAGACGTTTAAAATTAATGCAACACTGGATGGAAATAAATCTTATGACATTGCAGGAGCAAAATCGAGACAATGCCACAGCGAATGTGTGCTGTAATCAAAGCTAAAGGAGGTCCAATGAAATATGAGAGTGTGTGACCTTTTTTCTTGGTGGTGACTTTTTTTTGGCCAGGCAGTGTATATCGACATATCGTTCAATTAATGATAGATGGAACAATTACTTTTGGGGGGCAGTATTTATCATGGGAACTTCCTGTACTAGATTTGAGCTGTAGAGTTACATAAAATCATTTATATGACTCATTAGATACAAACTAACCATAGTTTTTTGACAATATTGTACATTTAAAAGTGTTTGTTTTAGGGATATTCCTGTTTTAGTGTTTTCAGTGTCACAATTTAGTTACAGTATTTTCATTTATCATCTATATTTTCTTCCAAATTTCTTATCATGGCAGGCTCAAGTTGAACTCAGCACTCAGCTTCAGTGGTCACTTTAATCAACTTAAGAAGTGGAGGTTGAGCCTGTCTCTTATTTAAAACAGTTTTACTGACATATTAAACTCATATACTCATAACAGTAGCTCAGCTGGTAGAGTGGCGGTGTGATTCCAGCTCCTACAGATGACTGCTTTTGTTGTGTCCTTAGGCAAGACACTTAACCCACCTTACCCCAGTATCTGCGTACACTTGCGTATGAATGTGTGTGTGAATGGGTAAATGGTTCCTAATCAATCCTGATCTTTAGCATCTTCATTATCCACCGCAAATGAGCATTAACAACAACTAGCATGCGAACAGCTAACTTGCTTGTTTGGGTGCAATAAAAAACGCATTATAATAATACACCGACATATGATTTCAGGAATTTACATACATTTAAATTGGATGCTTTAGTGGAGTGCATTTCTGTGTGGACGACCCCCTTTTGCAGTTTAGGGGTCGTCGGTGCTGCGCATGCCGGTGGCGTATGACCGTCCCATGAGGAAAAACTCAATTAGCCAAATTAGAAGACAAAGCCTGCTGGGGTCAAAGGTCAGGAGGTGAACCCAGGACGTTTTCCAGGTTGCTTGTAAAACAGCCCAGTAGCAATGTTATTTCTAGAAACCCATTACTCTTTGCTGTTACATGTACGCAGGCCACCACGTATCTATTTCGTGTAACAGGAAGATGTATATAAAAATGCACACGTGGCTTATTTTCCTCATTGCTAAGTACATTTATATCGCTGTTCATCATTTCCATAATTTATTCGATCTCGCCTCTTTGAAGTCATTTATTTAATAGAATGCAGTGCAGACGTGTAGTGTCAATCTTACGCATATGGGAATACATTTGCAAATTGTAATGAGCTCTTGTTGTACAATGTTTGGGGCATGGGAAGACTTTACAAGATGTTTTTTCTCTTAGGAGTGTGGTTAAAGGCCCTGTACCTGATTCTTTTCCCAATTCTCATAAGCAGATCTTGAAGTCAAAATAAGTCCATCCGTCTGCATCTAATTATTAACCAATTTATATCGTGCACTATAGCAGGCTATTTGTTGTTAGCATTACAGAACTCCGGCCTCTGAGAGTTGTGAAAAGTGCTTATAAACTCATTGCAGCGGATAATTAGGATGCTTGGAATGCATAGAGTAAGTGAGGAATAACTTGTAGACTGTTTAACATGAACTAGTTAAGTTTTTCTACATTTTAAGTTGGTAAAAATCAGTAATATATAGGTAAAAGTTTATGTATCTGCATTTGACCCATCCTTCAAAAACGTTGCAATTCTGCTAAAAGCACTGGGCTTCTGCAGACTCTTGCTGTGAGGTGAGAATGAATTTGAGTCCAGACCTGGAAAATTGAGGCAGTTTCCTTTGGAGGTGTTATCACTCGCTATGTTTTTCAGCAGTAAAAAACCCTGTAATAAAAATCACAAAAGCAATACCTAGTAGGAATATTGCAGGCAAAGCAGTAACATCCCCATGAACACTGGCAGATGGTGAACCCTCCTTCACAAAAGTTACTTAATGATCGTTAATGTTTTTATCTTTAGTAGAGTTTAGTAGAATTGATTGTTTCTTCTCACAATAATATATCCTTGTGTGATCCGACATCTGGGGACTTTTGCCTTTTACTGTGCTTTTGTTTGATTTATATGTTTGATTTGCATGTTTACTCTATTTCTATGAGTTTGCTTAAGTTGTGCATTTTGAGTTGCATCCCTCCCAGTCTGCAACCCCCTGAGACACGTGACTCCCTCGTCCAGTCATCTGCCTCCATGATCAGCGTACCTGTGCACTGGCGGGCAAAATCAATGGAAAAAAAGACTGTGGGATCAAGGACTACACCACACACCAGAAACCAACACGGGGGGAAATCACTCCGGTTACAGGACTGCAACAGACGCAGAGCCGTAGGATACAGACGTCCTGCCTCACCACAGGTGTAGTGGTGCTCAGATTGTAGGGCCTTAATAGGCTCTTCCTTAGGCTCTGTGGGTACTGTGTATCTGCACTTTTATTGGTGTGTGTGAGGTGGACAAGAAGAGGCAGCCCATGACCGCCCATGCTTTTATTGGTCAACTGATCGGGAAGAGCACAAAACGGCAGGGTTACTCCTGCCTTACATGTGAGTATCCTTATAGGTCTTGTTGCAGTGCTCAGACATTTAGCTCAACATTTTATCTTTTTTATTTGTGGGCTTTCATTTGTTTTTAAACTTTTGTAATACAGTAAATTGTAAAATTTCTTTTAACAGTTTGCCTTTTTTGGCCACACCTAACCTCACCTAATTTTAAGTGTTGCATAACATTTCAACGTGCCCTATTCAGTCATCCACATTTTTTCTAACAACCTACAAAACTCCAAGTACACTTGTTCCTAGCATGTCTTTACAATTCCCCTATACAACACCAGTGTACTGTTCTGGCAAATGTAACTATAAATACTGAATGTTAACTTGTTTGTTTTAGGATACAAGCTGAGATGCATTATTTGTGTGTATCCATATGTTTTTATTCCTCAGGCGAGGAGAGAGATGTGATCCTCCGCTCAATATTCAGCTCTGTTGCGTTATACAGGGCTTATACTGGCCTGAGGTTTTCATGAATATTGCACCATATATGGTAAACTCCATGTGTCCAGTGTATCATTACTGCATGAAAAATAAATGAAGGTTATGGCAGAGGCATGGCTCACTTTCAACGTCAAATTCATATTATGAATTCACATATCATTTCTAGGTTTGAACATACATTATATATATGTACATCTTTATATATATATATATATATATATATGTATATCTTTATATATATATATATATATATATATATATATATATATATATATATATATATATATATATATATATATATATATATATATATATATATATATATTTCTAGCGTTATCTGGCACACTTAATGAATATTGTCCTTATCAATTTTTTTTTTTTTCCTTTCCTTGTCAATATTTCAACATGGTGACTCATAATTGGAATCAGATTTGCTTAAACATCTCCAGTGTTATATTGTCGTATTATTTCTTCTATGACTATATTCTTAGTTCCAAATTTTATTGCTGTGTGACATTTAGTAACTCACAAAATCACAGAGGAGTCGTCCAGCTCCCGGACTACAGAACGTGTCGATTTTACATATTAGTTGTCAAAATCACTCAATGCACAGTGAGTAATGTGTCTGCAGTTCCTTTTAATTTAATTATCTGTTTTAGTGCTTGTTCCTTTCCCCTGTTTACATCTATGGAGAATATTCTTAAGGGCACAGAGGGAAAAATCTAACCATACAGTGGGTCTTGTTTTACATTCTTTATTAGCATATACGCTTTGACCACACAGAGTGCAGTGGCTCGTAAACAGCAGTTGTCTGACCTAAAGTATCCCAGAGGAGGAAACATTAACAAGCGCAAAGAAAGCTTAAAACTCAGACTGTTGCAAAATGCATGTGCCACATACATTCTTTCAGGGTGTTAATTTGTGAAATGATAAAAATACAAGAGTTACAGCCGCAGTGGCTCAGTGGTTAGAGCATTTGCCCATCAATTTCAGGTCTGCGGTTCAACTCGAACCAGTGCATATTTCTGTTGTGCCTCTTGGGCAAGACACTGGGCTAACTTTATCTGTGAATGAATGTGTGGATGGAAATGATCAGTAGGGCTGATGTCACAGATTGGCAGCCTTGCTTCCGTCAGTTTAGCCCAGGTCGGCTGTGGCTACACATACTTTGAGCATCTGCACTGTAAAAAAAAAATCACATACACTCATTTTCATCAGTACTTTACTGTTTGTTTTCTTTAAACACTGTAAGTTAACGCACACTACCCAAGGTAACAGTCGTAAAGTCTGGATATTGATGATATTGATTCTCTTGGAGCACATTTGTTTGGCCATGTCTTTGTCTCATGACAGAGGAGTTTGGGTTCAGCTCTGGTTTCACCAGTGCTACACATGAACCTTCACTGGATTTATGTTGAGAAAAACAAAGAACTGAAGGTCTCTCAGTTATCAAAGGTACTCATGGTTCCAGCTTTGTCTTTCTTTGTAAAAAGTGAAGTTCCTTTTAGTCAATATGCATCATGCTTGGGATGGGTTTGTAACAATATTAGTAATGGGCTGGTAAAACTATAGTTTATAGCCTTCCTTTGCCAACAGTTGGTTGGCAGCAATGTGATTATTCAGACAGACACCTGCACTGTATTAGTGCTAGTGTAGTGGTCAGATTAACTTTACTCCCCCGTCCACTCCTCCCTGAGACTTTCTAAGTAGCACCTTAACACATGACTGCATTACATTTACAAAAGATGTTAAGGGTGTCTGTCATTATATACTGCTTCAAACCAAAGACTAACTACACAGACACTATAACCTCTTTATCCTCTTTTGTAATATCTGTAACTCATGATTATATTAAATATCACTCAGTCATGTCACACATGACTGAGAGACAAACACTATGGAGGCATCACAAATGATTCTAACGTGTGTTTGCAGGCTTACATGTGGGAGTTTATGTACAACAGAAATACTTGAAATGAACAATGACTTTGTTTTTGGTTATATATATATATATATATATATATATATATATATATATATATATATATATATATATATATATATATATATATATATATATATATATATATATAACAGAAATAAGACAATATTGTACAATGCATTGTTTCAAATGTGTACACTGAACATGATGATACTAAAGCTGTAAATGCCATAGTTGAGACTTACAGAAGTGAAACAATACATTGTCTGTGACCTGTACAAGAAGTGGTCAGAGGATTGAGTATGGAAGATCATTTGTTCCGAATTTTTTCATACAACTCTGAGCTTTTTATTTCTGAAAAAACACGTTTAAATAATTTTTATTGTGAATTTTAGTTAAAATAAAATTTTAAGAAAATAATCCATAATCTCAAGCCTAGAAATTCAATGTCATTTAAAATTCCGATATTTTTAAACATGTCAGTGTTCACATATGTACATGTTCCTACAAACAAACTGATTAATAATGGTGAAATGTATGATAATAGCGTTTGCATTGTAAATAAAACGTCTTTGTTTCTAAGCTACTGTGTATAAAGGAGTTTTAGCCTTTAACAGTAAAGAAGTCGTAAAATCACCAACAGTAGTGAGTCATAAAATAAATGTAAGAATGGTAAGATGCTGTACACCTGTGTACAATAAGAAGCTGTTTCATCCGCTGGAAATATACGGCTTTGTAAAGGCACATTTTGCTGCCTGCTGTTTACAGTATATTAATAAAAAAAAAAAGTTTTTCAATGTGGAAAAGGTACATTATAATAAGAATAAAACTTTGCACTTACATTACATGTGGCACTAATTATTATTGCAGCTCAAACAGTGATGGTAGGAGTACGCTGAAAATATACTACTATATTAGTATATATGTACTAATAAGTAAGATAACTGGTACTTGCCTTGAGATAATCTAACATATTCTGTATTACGGTCCAATCAGAGGACCGTATTCTGAATCAGAGGACTGTAATCCTGCTTCCTTAGTCGGAATCTTCATGCAATAAAGGTTAAATTCAAAAAACATTAACATCAAGTCACTTTTCACCAAATTGTTTCATACAGGAAGATGTCTCCATTGCTGGCGAGTATAGCCTGTGTGCTTCTGTATAACACTCTTTGTGAATGTAAACCCAAACTAATTTAATGAGCTATATCTTACTCCTTTATTACAGCCATCTCTAACGGCTCACAGTGTTTTAGATGTGCTCGGAATAATGTACAGCAGCAACTGAAATGGCCTCATCTATACAATGCACTGTTGACGTTAGTGACAATAAAAGTCTCCAAAAACTCTCTAGCAAAGCTTATAGAGGGGGTATTATGCTTTCTACTATGTTATAACACTATTCCCTAAACACTAAACATGTCTGAAGAGGTTTTAGATGTCATCCATGCATGTTTCAGTAATTTAGGGATCTTCTTATGGTTAACTGTAAGATTCTGTCCAATGCTCAACCCACAACCATGCAAGTGATTTGACATTCATGAATGAGTTGATCACATTTTTTAAAAGAACCAAATCTTTTTCTTTCTAATTTGTATGCATTTTTATACTGATTAACGCTGAACCAACACCAGAATCAGCACAGAAGCAGAGTAAGCAACGCGAGCGAGAGTTTTGTGCATAGAAGACATAATTGGCATCATAATAACAAGTTTTTTTTTTTTTTTATTAATTATTAATATTGTAGTGCAACATTTTATTTAGATGATGCAGAAGAGTAAACACACTCCCACTCTGAGTTTCAACCATTTTAAACAGATCTTAGCCTTGATCGTTTCTCTCTGTGATTAGTTTGTTGATAAAATGAGCTCTCACATTGGCTTCTGTCATATAATTAAATATAAAAAGAGCCAGTGTTTTGAATGGCTCTTTGACACGAATGGATCCAAAAGATTCGGATCCCACAAAAGAGCCAAAAGTCCCATCACTAATCTACGCTCCCACACGACAATTGTCCATAAGTATACAAACTACACACAGCAACTTGACAAATCTGATGCGATGTGCAGTAGTTTCATTAGCGGGATGCATGCTGATTGTGTTGTGACAGTGCTCTGAAGGGGGTGTGTGGAGAGCATAGAGAGGGGAGACTCAGAGTGAAACTTCTAAAACATGTTAATACCTGGTTTTCGGAGAATTTATACCTTTTCAAAACAATAATAGGTAACATGGTGATGTAAATACGTACCCTATAGAAGTGAAATATCCCCTCTTTAAAACAAAAAACTAAGATTGTTCGAGAATTGTCCACTGACTGTGAAGCTCTAATGGGATAGCCAGTTTATCTACAAAACATAACATCCAATTGCTATATAAACGCTACTGTATACTGCACTATATTGGCTGCGTTAAACATGACCCAAACCGCAGATGATATTCCATGTACAATCTTACATGCTCCAGTGCTCTTTATCTCTCTACATTTCCCTAACGATTAGCCCCTCGCACATTCACATCGATGTTAATCTGGACATATGATCCAGTCAAGTGAGCGTGAAGGCCTTGCAAAACACAGAAAACCACAGCAATTAGCCCACACGAATGTAACTCTACCTTTGCCAACTGGGATAGAAAGGGTCTTGAAACTATCTCTTCAACAGCAACAGTTGGATATAGGACGAAGGTAATCCGAGCCACACGTATTAGAGACGCTATAGACCCAGCGTCCCATGAAACACTGTACAAATAACACGGCGAGTTATTCAGCTCCATGGGAAATGAGGCTGTGTGTCCGCTGGGAGCTGGAGTGAATGGGAAGAGCCGGGATCCGCTCAGCTGGAAAAGGATTACGTCCAGTGGGTCTCTGGGGGTGGACACAGATGCAGCATTGATCCAGATGATAAACACTCAGTGACCACGGCAGCCTGCAGTCAGTGTCGGGTTGCACTATTCGGACGTGCCATGAAGGAAAGCCTGGGACTGAAGGCTGCGAGAATACTCACAGTTGAATTGAGATTGTAATTTTAATAAGCGTAATTAGCAAAGACAGTAATTAAAGCAGGTATACTCAATGTTTTTTCATGGGATAAAGTCAAATTTTTCTTGTCCCAGCAGAGATATATTGCAAAAGTAGATCCTGGGGTCATCTAATTACGTTACGTGTAAATGTTTATCATTTGCAAACAAGGAAGAAATGGTGGAGTTAGCATGCTAGTTGGTGTTACTCGCTGACAGTTGTGAAGATGAATAATTAGGATGCTAGAAATGTGCTAGGAAAGTAAGGAATAACTTTGGGCACTTGCAAACAGTTTAAAACAGGAGTCTCAAACTCGCAGCCCGGGGGCCAATTGCAGCCCGCGAGACGATATTTTGTGGCCTGCAGGACAATATGAAAGTGTGTGTGTACTCCCGTCACAAAAGATTCAACAAATAACGATGTATATCCATAAAATCAACAAGAATTGGCATATTTTCTCATGTATGTTGAAAACAGCGATGACTTTTTTGTGGAATACCTGCTTCACCCAGAATCTGCCTCCTGCGGCCCCTAGCTAATTTCAGTTTGAGACCCCTGGTTTAAAATGAACTAGATCTGCATTGGATTCTTGTATTCTTGTATTAGTAACGTTGACACTCTTGGACGTGTTAAAAAATACATTCTGAACTGCCAATCTGATCGTTATGTTTGTTAAAAAAATCGGTATCTTTCCCAAATCGTTCATCCCTTTGGAGCTGGATGGATAGTCTGCAGTGATGATAAACGAAAAGACCACCACTTATTTGTATTATTTCCTCATGTGTAGAGTGTAGAGTGATCGATAGAAAAGTACTTAATGAGGGGTAGACCTTTACTTGTAGGTCAACTCGTCAATGTGTTAACGTATTGCATTCTATTTGACATTTTTAATTAAGCAAAGAAATACGACTGTAATCTAGGAATGAATATTGAGCAGGTGTAAGCATTCAATTTCTATAGATTTTATTTCTGGATAGGTGATGATACTGCTGTACGTCGGCTTTTAACAATTTAAGGAGAAAGGCATGAGCTATAGATGTACTTTTGCAGTTGGTTATTTCGAACCACACTCTAATTTACATATTAGGATTGATTTTGTCAGACAAAACTCTGACCCAGTGATGGTAGTAAAAAGGCATAAATGAGCTAAGATATGAAAGAAAAAAATATATAAATTCAGCTAATGAACATTTCCAAAATTACAACTCCTAGTCTGATGTAATGCGCCAAATGGTGTTGCATGTAGAGAGGTTTTGCGGTGCAATTTTGTAGTCTTAAAATTCAAAGTGTCTAATAAAAATAGTCTTTTTCATAAACACTTTTAATGACTAAACCTGCCAATCAACCAGCCGCTTAACTCTACATCCCCTTTGGATTCTGACAGAGTGGCTGTAAACGTTTCCTGTCTGCTCTTGCCTTGGAGACCGCTGAAACAAAAGACACCTGTACGCTCTGACCACAAAGCCACAGTGTGCGTGTGTGTGCGTGTGTGGTCACCCTGCAGGAGAGCCCTCAGAGCCCAATCCTTTTATGGGCGTCACAGGATGCTGCAGGCACGAGACTCCCCTCTCCACTCTCCCGCTGGTAAGATTGTGCACTGTGAAATAGCAGTTGTATGTGTGGGAGAAGAGGCCACCCATCAGGGCTAGACCGGTTCTTGTATTGTAGGACCACATTGAGCGGAGGGCTGCTGATTGCCTGCAGCTCGGCTAATTGATTTAGTGCAAGGTCAGAACCTGAGTGCCAGAGGGTAAAGGAGGAATTTCCTGTTTCTGCATCTATAATTCAGGGGCTTCCTGTGTGTGCATATGTATGAACATGACATACACAGTTAGCCAGTCAAGGCTAAAGATTTTTGACTTTTTCACAGTGTCCAAACAGAGATTAGTGAAAAACAGTGAGGTCAGTCTTGAATGCTCATCATGCTGCTTCTGACATGTTGACAGTTTTTCACTTTTGGAACAATGAATGGTTTGTGAGAGAACCAAATCCTTACAACATGAAGACATTTTGTATTTGATATGTTTCTAGTTCAGAGATAAATGTTCTATCCATTGGAAAAAATACAAGTCTAAACAAGTCTATCTTTCATTGACATCTTGCGGCTGAAGTTAGTTTCTTTGACCCCATCTCGTGAACATCAAAAAATCCACAGTTGTCTCCATGTTTTGAATCAATGCAAAAAAAAGTGCAAGTATTTATTTATTTATTTTTTTTGTAACTAAAGACCAGCTAATTCATTAAAGATTAAATAGAATCTTGTGAACTTTAAACCAGCTTATAATGCCGTTACCTCCTCAAAACATACCTAGAGTTGTGTTTTGTTTCATTCACACATATGTGTCTACCGGTACTTACATCTCCAAATCTCAAAATGCTCTGTTCCACCTTGTGATGTCATGTAGTGGTAGTTTTCAAGTTAACACCTACATTTTACCTTTTGTTCAGTAGAGATTGGCAATTCCAGGACTGAAATGATCCAAATGATTCTAGTGAAGGTGTATGGAGTTTAAAAACACATTGGTGCACGAGGGGGAACTGTGGGTTTTCCGTTTGAGAGAGACAAACTCGGTTTAAATATGTAGAGTTTGTATGAGAAAACAACATTATAACATAGATCAGAACATGGTGTAGGCTTTTTACATATTTTTTCTCCAATAAAATGCTTTGTTTCTACTGCAACATGAAGCAAGTTCCTAGATATTTTTCCTCCTAAGCCAGCCGTTCTTCTAGTGACTCCTATCCGTTTGTTGAATTAAATATACAGTGAAACATTGGTCATTAATATTCCTGTACATATCGGGAACTATAGTGCATACAGTAAGATGGCCACATTGAAACATTGGTCAATGACGTTCCTGTAAACACCGTTGGGGACTATAGTGCATACAGTAAGATGGCTTCTGCTGTTGCTTTGTTTATGTTCTATAGCCTGTGTATTTGGCGTAGAGTCAACAAGCTGTCCAAACTACACTGTGCCAGCTCCCCCTCTGCGAGCCCCCTTTGAAGGTCAGCTGGGTTTCTCCATTCACTCTCAAGACACTTCAACACTAGCAGCATATGAGGCCGTTCTTTGTTTGCCTGCCTATTCATACTTACAGTCCGACCAGTGCAGCCAACCTTGCACATGGTCGTGTATGAAGGAATTGTATTATTTCTCAGAATTTCTGCCTTCAAAACTAAAAAAAAATACAAGTCTTTGATTTTAAGTTAAGCTTGCAGAGGTCAAAAGTTATTGCGCACTTACTAATTGTCCTAATTGTGCACCTTAATTAGAGTTTATAAGCACTTTTCACAACTTTCAGCGGGAGTTCAGTAACACCAACTAGCATGTTAACTGCGCACATTATAGAATTAATTGCAGCTTGCTTAGAAAATATATCTGTACCGCTCAGCTACAGAACAGAACGTTTTCGCTGGTCCATCAACCCGGAAGTCGCCGGTTCAAATCTCACTGAACTAAGTGCATACTGTCTTTGTGTCCTTGAGCAAGATACTTCAACCTTCTTTCCTCCAATGTCAGTTTACACTAATTTATAAATGAGAAAGTATTTGTGAATCCTGCACAACAGATGGAAATTAGCTCACGGCTACAATCTGCTGAGTTTACATGTGTCTCATGTATATTCATTAACATGCACTGTCCAAATAACCCAACAATAATATTTCAAAATAGAAAATGTTGAAACCAGCCAGGAATTTCTTAAATAAGTCCAGAAATCTTGAAATATTAAATGTAAGCTTTAGGCAGAACAATGAAGAATTATAACTCATGTAGATATGTTCTCACAGTGATTGTGTACGGCCATTTCTGTTTGTTTTTAAAGCAGCTTAAATGATGCAAGTTGCAATCAGTCATACAATTTTATTTCAGATCTGCTTGAGGCTACACTGACCTCTGACCCCCTTAGTGTTGAAATAACAGACTCATGGCCAGTGAAGTTTGGACATAACATTTTTCTTCCACTTGCACTTGAAATTTAAAGCGTTTCATATCAACAAAACGCAAATTAAAAGCTTGGACTATCTCTGGATTTTAAATAATGTTAAAGGAAATGTACCTGATTTTTAATGTCTTAACAGAACTAGTTTATTCTAAAATGTTTGCAGTGGTCCAAAGTTATTCCTCACATTGTAATATAGTTGGAGAATGGAGTTTATAAGCTTTTCATATTAATGCTAACAACATCTAGCATGCTAATGGGGCACTTCCTGATTATAGAACAGTATATCTGTACTGGGGCAAATACAAAACAATCAGGTTCAGGGCCTTTAACTCCTCGTTACACTGTAAAAGAGCATCTGTCACTTTGGGGCTTTCCATATTGTTACACCAAACAGGTTTACGCTAACAAATGCTTAAAGTCTTCAGGGAGAGCGTGGCTAAATGATTGAGACTTTGTTGAGTGAATCCATGGACCGCAGAGGTTTGAGGCTTAAATCACATTTCCAGCCTGTGCATGGGAACAGCTTTGGGTCTAGGAGGATTTGGGGCAGGAATTATTATAGTTTTACAGGAAACTGCAGAGGTGCCGAAGAAGGAAAGGGAATGATTTTAATGGATTGTTTAAAAAATGTGTGAGCGTCTGAGTTATATATAAGTTCACTGCTGTGTCTGCTGTGCTCTGCCCTGGTATTAATATGTATGAAACTTAGATTTTTATTTTTTATGGATGGATGGATAGATGGATGGATAGATAGATAGATAGATAGATAGATGGATAGATGGATAGATGGATAGATGGATAGATGGATAGATGGATAGATGGATAGATGGATAGATAGATAGATGATAGATAAATAGATGGATAGATGATAGATAAATAGATGGATAGATGGATGGATAGATGGATGGATGGATAGATGGATAGATGGATAGATGGATAGATGGATAGATGATAGATGATAGATGATAGATAGATAGATAGATAGATAGATAGATAGATAGATAGATAGATAGATAGATAGATAGATAGATAGATAGATAGATAGCTGGACAGATGAATGGATGGATGGATGGATAGATGGATAGCTGGACAGATGGATGGATGATGGATAGAAGGATAGATAGATGTAATACAAAGCTAAACATCCATCCCATCTGAAAAGTTACATAATACACTTTTAAATGTATTGGCTACAGTGGCAAATGAGAAAAAATGGTTAAGTAACATATAATACACTTTTAGCCTTCAAGCAATTTTAAGAATACGATATTTTTCCTCTATATGGGTCCAGAACGATAAAAAATTTGGATGGCTGAAAATAGCGATTAACAATTTAAAACAAAATATTGTATCTTTTGAATGGGAAAAAGTATAATAGGAAGCTGGAGATAACAAATACAATTTATTATGAGACCTTATATTTCACATTGTCCAACTGTCTAAAAATAAAAATATTTTGTGAAAAGTTCTTTCTCCAGCAGCCCGCCCCCACATGTGCTCCATTAGGATAAACCCTCTCTGTGGACACATAATGAAGCTGCCTCTGGGAACGACACTCTTTTATGTGTAATCAATGGAAATTTGGTGGGCCTTAAATAAGAACGTAAACCTGTAGGCCTGGTCTCCCCCCCCCACACACACACACACACTGCCACGCTAGTCTGAGTGTGTCCAGGAGGCATTCGAGATCATGTTCTCACAAAGCATATTTCATTTAGGACAGAGAAAGGAAACGTACAGATGAGGAATGATGGACTTTTGAATATACAGACCATACATTCTGAAAAGGTCATTACACATTGGTCAATTATTTGTTATTGAAAACAGAAATTGAGTGAAACATAGTCCAACAAATCAGTATGTAGAGCACCCGATGTTTTCGTAATGTTGCGACTGGAATATTAAATTGTTGTTTGATCATTGCTTGAAATTGGTCAAATGTTCAGTCCATTACAGAAATAATTGTGAAAGCCTACGCATCTCAAGAACTCGTTTAAACAAGCAGTTGAAAATTCCACTATTTTGGTGGTTGGGCAAAATGAAAACATCTGCAATGAAATGTGATAATTTTAATCTTGTCACAGTCCATATCTATAGTTTACTTAATTTGATCAGTGAATACATTTTCTCACCAAAATATTTGCCTTTCAACCAATATTCAAATGAGTATAAAGCATGACTATCCTAAAAAGGGAAAAATACAATTTTTTTTAAAGGCACTGTTAGTGCTGGGCGATTTTGCCTGAAAATTACATTTTTAAAACATTTTTTTTTTTTAGATTTGGGATTTTTTCCCCTCTCCACTAAAAAATGTTTTGCAAACTGCAGAAAATGGTCAAAACTGAAAAAAGATTGTATTTGGTGATTATATTTAACCCATTGCCCATTTGGGATGAGTGTTGAATATTGAATAAATGAGATAAAACAAACATTAAACATACTTCAAACATATAATTGATTTTAACTTCAAATTCACTTAATCAATTTAATCGATTTTGCCAGGTCTAGGCGCTGTACCCAATTTACAGTCTTTATGTGAAAAAAAAATAATGATAATAGTTTATTGTTATTACTGTTTAGAGATCCTACCATCCTAATTATTCACCATGATGAGTTTATAAGCACCTTTCACAACTTTGAGATCCGTGTTTTTTGGTCACAGTAATGCTAACAACAACTAGCATGCCAACAGCACACTTCCTGATTCAGAGAATAAAACACTTAGATAATTAGATGCAAACAGCGGTCTCATTTTGACCACAAGAGCTGCTTGTACAATATATCTGTACATATCTGTAGGCCTAATTATCAACTAATCCAGACAGTATTAATATGAGCCTGACAGCTGCAGTACATCCAGAACGCTGCTGCTCGGATCTTGACTAGAACCAGAAACTATGAGCACATAAGTCCTCAGGTCTCTGCACTGGCTTCCTGTGGCTCAGAGAACAGACTTTAAAGCAGCTCTGTTTGTGTACAAGTCTCTCCATGGCCTAGCACCAAAGTACATCTCATGTTTGTGCCATATGAACCATCTCACACTCTTGACGACCTCAAGGACCGGCCTCCTGCTGGTGCCCAGAGTCAGGACTAAACGCGAGGAATCAGGGTTTCAGTTTTATGCTAAAATCTGGAACAGTTTTTCTGAAGATGTGAGACAGACCTTAATGTTTAAATCCAGGCTCAAAACTGTTCTGTTTAGCTGTGCATATGACTGAAAGGGTTTTATTCTGCACTCTTCTCTTTTAATATCCATTTTATGATGATTATTTATGCTTTTATTTGTATGTATAGTGATTTTGTTGATGTCTTTCTTATTCTGTAAAGCACTTTAAATTAATTTGTGTACAATTATACTATACAAATAAACTTGCCTTGTCTAATTCTACAGAAATAAATGATCTTAACCAACTACATAACTGTTTCACAAAAAATGACGTAAAGGATCCATCAAATATCTGCCTTATACAACGAAAAGCTCTTCACATTCCAAAGTCTCTTATCTTGCCGCGCTATCACTGACAGTTCTGATGAGGAACAATAAGCTGCATGTAATTAGATGCTGTAGCTTCTTATGCGTGCCAAAATGCCACCGCTAAAGAAGGATTTAGCCTCATGGTGCGAGGATGTACAAAATGTCTAGCAGGAGATGTGAACACAAGATAAGCCAAGACACAAGTGAATGCCCAATGTGTCTGAATGCCTCATTTGCACTACATGGGTCAGGCCATGTTCAGTGTCTCAAAGGGAATGTGTGGCTTGCCCTCAGAGAAAGAATTCATAGAGTATTCACTGTCAATCACCAAACTATTTCACATTTGGTACAAAGAGCTGTTTAATTCTCAAATTCCAAAATTGAATTGAAATTTCAAACATCAATTTCCCGACCTGAATTTGAGGCCGTGTTATTCAGCTATAAGGTGTAAGAAACTGGTGTAATATTTTGTTATACAGCTCTAACCAGAACATACGTTATTGTGTCCTTGGGCAAGACACTTCATTCATCTTGGACATGTATAAATGTGGTGTGAGCGATATAGGAGTCGGAGAAGTGATTGGCACGTTTGGCTGCCACGTATTCAGTCCGTCCCGGGGCAGCTGTGGCTACTGGCGCTTGGTAATGTTGTAAAGAGCAGTACGCTGGCAGAGTGGTTAGCATTTCTGTCCTCCAGCACGCAGGTTTTTGATTCAATGCCCGGAAAAGCTCTGTGTCCCTTGTTAATCTCAAATTTCTAAAAGTAATTAAAAGGCATACTATGTAACTTTTCCTGCAGTTCACAGCTATGACATTAAACTTATCTAACTCCATGGAGATAAGCAGGTTACACCACAATGCCAAGTTACAGGTCAGATCTGTAGAGAGTCGACCTCGCTCATAGCAAGAATGCATATTTTCATGTTTTGTTTTTTTTCATCAATAAAAACACCTGTAATTGTATAAATGTAAAATAGAAAGTTGAATGCCTTACTGTGAAGCATTGCAGGATATTTAATAACATATGCATGGACACACGCTAGTTGTAACAATAGAAAATTAAAGGAAATGTAAGGCTCAAATTTTATCAGCTCTGCAAATTATGCCTCAGAAAAAGATGCCAGGATGTTTAGTTATGATCGGAAAACTACAGTTAGAACCATTTGGCTCGGAAATTACCTTCCGATCAATCCTTACAAATTTCCTCCTCTTATGAGTCACTGCAGGAACATTTCAGTTTCTTGCAAATCCTTCAGCTCCCAGCAAAGCCGCGCAGACAGAATCCATCCACACACTACCTCCAGGTATCAAAACAACATTTTCCTCACCGCATTTCTCCACGGGATCACCGCAGATCGTTTCATTGTTTATCCCGGTGTTACACTTGTGATGCTAAAGCTCGCGTTTGGCTGATTCACAGTTCAATTCTTCATGTTCCGTTCCACCGAGTCGGGCTGCACTGCAAGATTTATTTCAACAACATTCAGGACGCCAGCGTTTCTCTGTGAAGATGGATGAGAGGTTAGCGGGTGGAGCGTGGGGTCTCCCAGGTGACCACGAGGCACATGCACTGTTGACAGTTTTTAAAGGTGCTGTACCTGTCTTCAAAACTTGAAAAGTCCAACTAGTTTGCAGAGGTCCAAAGTTCTTCTTTACTTGCCTTATGCATCCCCGGCATCTAATTATTCTCCACGATGAGTTCATGTTAGCATTAGGCACACTAAACTTATGCATTCAGCTCTTCCTAATTACTCACCTCAATGAGTTTATAAGAGCTTTTCATAACGTTCAGACGCCAGGTCGGAAATCTGACGTCGCGAGAATGCCAACAACTAGTATGCCAACAGCAAACTTCCTAATTCAATCAAATGCTTTATAATTAAACAGTGCACAGCTTATTTTGACCTCAAGAGCTGCTTATACAATCTCTGTACTGCGGTATACAAAAAAAAGTACAGCTACTTCAACAAGGAAATGATTTCAGCTCAACCAGATGGGCAAATTGTTAGCATTGATCATACCTCAGCCATGTTTGTCTTTTACACTAAATTTCTCACTTGTGTTTATTTTATTACGAGGTGAGCTAACACGCGCTAACCCCACTGCAGTTCGGCTGATTTCACATGAGGTCGTCGTTTATCATTTACACACAAAGTCGCCCTCCGAGGCAGCAGTGGCATTTGTTGTGGTAACCAATGTGGACAGCGCTAATGAAGGTGCCAGATTGCTTCCATATGGGCTTCGTTTTAAGTGCATAGGGCTTTACTCACCTTCTACAAACCAGCGTCCATTATGGAGTTTACCCAATTAGAGCATACGATGTGAAACAGTTATACAGCTTTAGCACCAACTTTGATAAACAACACAGGCCACCTTTAACCCTGTAGGATTAATCTATTGCTGGTTGCCAAACTTCTTGAGTGTTCATGCTGTATTACACACGCCAGCTCTCGGTTAATGCTCCAGGTATGAGAATAAGTTTTGGTTTTAAATGATTTTGAATGGTTCTATTTTACTCATTTTTTCTTGTGCTTGTGTCTGCTATATAGTATAATTTATGACACCCGTGGACCATTGTTTGCACATTTTAAATTGCAATATTCATCTAAAACGACTTAATAAAAGAAACAAGTCCACTGACCACGTTTGAAATTTGTGGTGCCCAATGGGGTCGTAAATGTCATCACAATAAAGAGCTACGTAGCTGTCGGCCCCACCTATGGCTAGCTGCACATCACACTAGCGAGTAATGGATTTTTTTTTCCCCCATTTGTACCAAAATGACTATGCGATGCTGCCAAATCCTACGCATATTATCGATTAAGAAAATAAAATTGAAGAATGAAGTAAGTACAGAGCGGGTGAAAGTGAAAACTTGGATTGATCGGCATTATGGCGTCTTGAAAATAAGCGATTAAAGTTTGCTTAAACATACATGAATCACTCCAGAAACAACCATGTTATAGTCGTTTCCTCCTTGTCATTTACCGTCTCAGAGTTAAAAGCTCTGAAAAGTCGATTTTGCTGCTTTAAAAATAATAGTTGTCATTATTCATTCACTCATTCATGTTAAGCTACTATGCCCCGTGATTAGTGTATAAGCGCTTTTCAGAACTCTCAGAGACCACTGCACGGTAAAGCTAACAACAACTAGCATGCTCAAGCACACTTCCTGATTATCAGACAGTAAAATCTAATTTGATGCAGACAGTATGCAGCGGACGTGTTCAAATTCGTATTCTGTCTGGACTGTCTGGGATCAAAAGTAACAAAAAAGTGTTTTGCGTAGGCAGAATTTATCAAGGTTAGGACTGTGTATAAAACTCAAGTGGTTAGTGAGGCCAAATGTGTAGGCAGAGAAAATAAAAATCTTCCAGCATTAGCTTGTGTTTAAGTCATCGATCAAGCCCTTCATAGTTTAGATCAGTTGCTTGACATAAAATGAATCAATAAATCAATGAACATGAATATAAAAGGCATATTTAAAAAAAACACTATAAACTATAAACTAATTATGGCAGCAAATTCCATGTTTCATATTTCCGATATTATGATGATTTTAAGTGTTATTCCCTAATATTGTTTACAGACCAATGCATACATCAAACCATATACAGACAGAGACACACACGTCCCAGACTTTTGCTACGGGCTGGATCCAAAGAGTCAAATCTGGAGAAAACAGAAAATTACATCTAAACTAAATCTGAAAATGAAACTACAACAATGATACAAATCTCTTTTATAATATTGAAAAACAAATGACTTTTTTTAAATTTCTTACCCATCACCTCACCCACACAATGCTCTCTGCCCCCTCCTCTCCTCTGTGGGCAGCTGGGCTCTTTGACCCTCCTTTTGCGCCCCCCACTTGAAACAGTCGTGGCATATGATGTGGCGACCCGCTGCCTGAACTGTACCCCCCCTTCAGAACTGCCCCCAAAGTCCCTGATCTTCAATTCAACACTTTCTACTAGCATTTCTGGCTTTAGAGAGACGTGTGGGACTCTCACTCAGGACTGAGGTTAGGGCTGCAGCACCAGGTCCCAGGTGTCTATCCTTTCATGTACATAATGTGTTCTTTTAGCTCCACACTTATATGCATTCTGAACGGATCAGCATTTTACTGCGATGATATGAAATGAATACGCATACAAGGTTAAAAAGGTATGTGTGAACTGCAGAAAGTTCAAGCAACTGGGGAGCATTGTGTAAAAAACATTAAAGGCTCCATAACAGCTTCCCCCCCATGTATTTGAGCAATTTCTTTCCCCAGTACAAATATATAGTATAAACAGCTCTTGATGTCTGCATCTAATTAGAAAGCATTTGATTATTCAATAATCAAGAAGTTCGAGTTAGCATGCTAGTTGCGGTTAGCTTTACAGTGATGGCAAGACTCCGGTCTGGTCTCAGAGTTGTGAAAAGTACTTAGAAACTCATTATTGTGAATTAGGTGGAAGGTACTCACATAGCCCTTGACCTGATTTGATTTGCAATTAATGTGTCACAACAAGATTCTGTTTAAAGTTCACATTATAACTCAATAACATTTGAGAAAAAAAAAAAAGAACTGTTTAACCAGTACTAATAAGAATCCCATACATCTCAGAGCAAGTTTGTAAAAGGTCTAAACTAAGAAGGTTTGGTTCATAAATGCCCATTTTAGTCATTTTAATGCTCTAATTGTGTTTCCAATGCATTTTTGCAGTACAAATAATTGTCCAATTGAGGTTCAGATACTGTGTACTGCAATAATAATTGGTGAGAGGGAAAAATGGTTAAGGGAGCAAATCAAAGGTTGAAATAATAAGTCTTTGTTATGGTTTTGTGTTTGTTGAGAATTGATTTAGCGCTACATCAAGTGAGTCATTCTTTTTAATAAGTTAAAAGCGTATCATTAATGGGACTTCGAGCAAAACAGCTGAGTGGAGCAGGGGCTGTAAAGCAGCAATGGTGTGTGAATATCTAAAACGTTTCGAAAACACAGTTAGATTTTTGGTTAATATTCTACAGTAGAACAAATATTTCACGAGCGCTGTTTGAATAGCTGCAAACCAGATACCCAGCACCTCATTTCTAAATTTATGTCAGAACAGAAAAGACAAGCACAACCACAGATTTGCTTCTGTTATATTTAGACTTGTTATGGCTTACAAAGTTCTCATGTCACATCACCGCATGCCTCGAGTTCCATGAACAATTCAATATTTCCAATACAATATTAGGATTTGTAACTGCAGTCACTGGGAACATCTACATAGCCAGTACAAACCAGATAACTGGAATAATTAGATAACCCAACAAATCTGTTTTTGGTGTGTGTTTACATACACAACAGAAATCTGATAATCAACAGAAACATGTCACTAGGTGCTTTTGATGGAGTACAATGAACTCTTAATACTTCATATTTTCTTGGTCATTTTTTGTCTTTGCGAGATTACTTTGCTCTTTTTTTGCATAGGTTTCCTTGTCAAAATTTGCACAAGTCTGAACAATCAGGAGGAGACCAGATTACTCACATCAGATGCAACCATTTACATGGTATTTCAATAATCTGAGAACTCCAGAAATGAGAAAATGGTCAGATTCTTGGTGTGAATGTAAACACAGCCATTGTTGTGATATTTGTGTGCAACACAGCCGTTCCAGTCAAGTGGAGTTGATATACTGTCCTCCATAAAGGAAAGTGTTATGGACAATGCAATTTTCAACTCAAGGTCTCCATAACACACTAAGTAAGGTTTAACGTAATCCAATAGATCATAGTGGAAAGCGTCCTATATTATAGTGGCTCTAAGCCTCTGAGATGACAACCCTGTAATTACAACAGAGTATAAACAAAGTGCTGCTCACTAAAGTATGCATAGCTGTGTATCAAACTTTTTAAAGAGTGGAGCATAAACTGAGAACAAATTACCTGCTTAATCACTATGCGTTGTTACAAGAGATGAGACATGTCTCTGAGCACTAGATTTCAGGACACAGTGAGCTGCCTTGGCTTACAGGAGATTTAAATAATCTGCTATTGAAGCTCAATGTCATAAAATATAGGCATGTACATATATAGTGTTCCTTTATAATGAAATGAAAGGGGCTAAAAACTATTAATATAGATTTCCTTTGGAGAAGGGCCATCATCGCCTATAATAGCTGACAGCTGGTTGTAACTTGCAATACTAGTACAATAGGGATAATGAAAGATGTTACCCCCAGGGGCAGTAAAGTTCACAAATCCAATGTTTTTGGCCCATGGGGAGGCTCTAAATCAGATCACAGATGCAGATAAATGATTAGTTAGAGGGACTAATGCAATTGGATCTGGTGGTTCGTCTGTGAGATTTAATGGCACTATTATTTCATTGCTATGCTTTGTTAATGTGTATAGCAATCTTTTTTATAATAAGTGAATTTAGAGTGCCACAGTAGACAAATAAAAACATAATCATCACATAACTTCAATAACCCAGGAACATTATTCCAATTTTATAAGTTGGTCTTGTTGCCATGTCGTTGTGTGAACAGTTCTGGGGATAAGGGCTATTTGTACAGAGCCTCATGAGTGTTTGTGTGGCCGCTGAACAGTGAATGAGAACAAACTGGAGCAGTCTTTGATCAGACATCTGTCATCTCGTCTTCCATCTCGTCCCCCTCCGTTTCACCTTCTGCCTCGCCTTCCTCTTCATCTTCCTCCTCTGATGTCACGTCCAGCTCCTCCATCTGGGACACACATTTTGGACACGCGCACACAAACAGGTAGTTTTCCCTGCAAAACAAAAGGGGTACTTAAGTTGTGCCTTTGTGCTTTTAATAGTGGCAACAATGGACCACATTGTTAACATGATTGCATTTAAGATTTTACTATACATTATTTAAAACTATGATGAATATTTACCGCAGGTGCTATTCTACCGAGGACCAGATAGGTGTTGCTCAATAAAAAGCTACAATTTCCTTTCACATACACAAGATTGGTCACCTTGTAAAAGTGGTGATCCATTTTCAAGTTCAGGTTGTTCAGGTAATGACATTTAATAGCTTAGAATACCTTACCTTAGAATTTTGTGTCTGCTATGGCGGCTTCGGTCTCGCTGACAGCAGTCCAGATAACTGATGCAGATCTCCTGAAAATGCAACATTAATATGAAGAATGTTATCATTTTTGATCTGTTATTGTAAGTGTATTACAAGAGATTTAATATTTAAGACTACTTTCTAATCTTTTCCATTATCTGTGTACCCATGTGTCATTCCCCGACTGTCCTCTTCAGTACATCAGATTTCTCATGAGTAAAAACGGAAAGTGCAATTAGGCTAAAGATAAAGGCTGTACATTTGCTGTTGTATAATCATGCAACAAATGATTAATTTGTGGGCCTTGGTAAGGATTTCAAAGTGTATCACCTAATAATTAAAATATTAGTCATCAACCACAGCAGCAAGATAAATCTCAGTATCAGTTGAAAAGATCCATAAAGGACCAGTTTTTGTTACCCCCTTGAGCAGCCCCTGGTTCTTCTGGTGAAATCATACATAAAGCTCTCCTGTCATTTCCAGAATTCAAATGTAAGCGTGGCTGTGGCTGCCATGACATTACTGTGCCATGCAGATGCAAGGCTTCTCAATCTTTGTGACGGCTCCACAAACCCACTCCAAGCCTCAGTCTCAGCCCTGTAACGCTATGCGACAAGGGAGTGCACACAGCACAGAGGGGGAGGGAGGGGGGGGGGGGTTTGACTGTTGGGTTCTTTAGCCTGAATTTATCGTCCCCCAACCCAGACATATCCGCTGACCTCTCCGGGGCTGATGTCACAGAGGGCAGTGAGGTGAAGACGGAAGTTGTTATCTGGGAATGAAGCCTCGGCGTTGGGTATGCAGCTGTGGTTACCTACAAACAAATTACAGTAGCTAATTAATATCAATAGGTTGAGTTGAGGGGTACAACTCAGATTGAGGTTTTTCGCAAGAACTATCCAAACAAATGTTGGGCCTCATCGTTATTTGATTGGCTCCACAAACTTGCCATATTAATCTCATGTCTTCAAGTCTTTTCAACTGACAGCACAATAATCACCTCTTTGTTGTTGAATAATAGCACCACTTTCTTCTGAAGCTAATGTGACAAAAACAATTTCACTTTAATCTATTTATGCTGACAAGGAAGATGTCAAACTTTGTGTTGTTTTTTTTCTTTCGTGTAAATAGGCCTGGTAATTACCGATACATTAAAGAGATATTAACGATAAATAACAAAATTGCAATCTGACAGCAAAACATCAAATGCCACCATAGAATTCTGACCTGTCCTCCACCTTAAATTTTGAACTAATGGAATTCTACAATGTTGTGATGTGAACACACCCTATTAGTAGTAAATAAATAAAAAGACAGCGAGTTTATTTGTATACTTACATGTGCTTTGGAGTATAAAGAGTCCTGAACCCTCACAGTTCAAAAAGTCTCCAGTCTCTATAGGAGCAAATAGAAGGAAGTATTATGCAAATGTTAGACCTCTGACACAATGAGCGACAGCATTATGGTAAGCAAAGCCACAACTATAATAACACTCCATGACAAGTCTCACTACGGTCCCTGTGGTAACAAAAGGCTTTAATTCATAACACTACTGCACAACAGAGATAAAAGTGTGACCTTTCTCTATGTCCTTGTACAGCCGGTCGATAAAGGAGTCCAACTGCTCCCTCTGCTGGCCAGGAAGCTCCAGTGCATCACAGGCATGAACCCACTGACTCAATGAACTAAAAAGAAAAAAGTGAGTTGGTAACAGGTGTAGTTGTGATAACAAGGTCAAATCTGTAATAGTTTTCTTACCTAGTGCCAATGCCTTGCCCGTTGGTCCCCACCAGAGCAAACAACGAACGGAAACCTTCAGGGATAAACCACTGTAATAGAGAAATGTCGTATTGATCCATGTGGCATTAAGAGTAATTCCATCCAGCCCTTTCAATTCTGAGGTTAGAGGTCAAATCCTACTGAGGCCTAACTTGAGCTGCTCAAATTTCAGAACATTGATGTTTCTTTTACATCAGCATGTTGATAATTTCTCCATAGACTGTAAATGTAACAGGATTTCACAGATGCAGGGCAATGACATGTCATGCAGTCAGCTCTATATAAAATGCTATATATAAAAGAAAAATGATTTTAAATATAAATTGTTAGTCATTTCTAAAAATGAAAATACACATATTTGTTCTGGCCTCTATATGCAGAGGTATCATCTACAAATCAAGAATTAGAATTTTGCTGTGAACAAAACGGAAAAACACACTCACCCGACTGAGATGTTCATCAAAAAGTGCTGATGTAAAGAGACTATGTAACAAGGCCAACTGCCCCTGTAAAAAAAAAAAAAAAAAAAAAAAAAAAAAAAAGGGAATATAAAAAATTACACATGAAAGTGTCCTTCATATATATATATATATATATATATATATATATATATATATATATATATATATATATAAAAAATCTTTCAGACTTCTTTAACTTTAATAAGAGCTAAACTTACTTTGAATTGCTCTCCTAAGAGCTTGTGGGCTATCTCCTCTTCCTCATTTGCTGCCCGGCTACAAAAGTGTGAGAAGAGTCCCTGCCAGTGGGCCTTGTCTTTAGCCTAGTTCACACAACATTTTATTGACATGACATATTTGTGGACATTGTCAAGTACTTCATGAGTACTAATATGAGCCTCACCTGTTTGACAGCAGCGACCATTTTGGCCATGAGCATAATGCTGGAGGTTTCAGGAGGATAATGAATACTCCTATAGGATAAAATGGTTAAGGAATTGTACATTACAGTAGTTTATTCAGAAAGAAATGAATACTTTACATACCTCCATGCATCTTTGAGCTTGTTGATGGGGTGATCAGGATCGTTCTCAGATGGCCCCAAACAGAGAACCCGGTGATACTGGTCAGCTGCAGCCTGTCGGCATTCACTGCTGCAGTACATCACCTGCAAAGGGTGTTTGTCAATGCTAGTTTTAGTAATTAAAACTACATACATTAACTGATATGCTAAGCTCAGACTGAAGAAAAAACAGCGATGTCATGAGACACTACAATTAGCCTTTCCCTTTCAATCCCATTCAATACAAATGCTGGCTTATTGATGTATGGCACAGATACAAACCACTAACCAAAAGCACTGACGACAAAAAAGAAATGATTTATTTTTTAGAGGACACTTTCTGGCCCCATAGGTTTACCCATCCCCTTTATAAAGTCATAAGCAGCCTCACCTGACATTGGGGGCAAGGCTGGTGCAGCTCCGGTCGCACTTTGCACAGCTCCGGGTATGGGAGGCTGAGTCCCGGGTTGCCACTGAGCCTCCTTGCATTTTGTTCTGCAGTCTCAAGAGCCCGTAAACAGTACTCACAAGCTGCAAATATCATGCAAGAAGAGAACACACATTAGATCAGAACCTTAGATAAAGTATTCAGGCAAAATGACCAAAAGGTATACACCAAATAGCTAAAATGAACACAAGTACACTCACCTTTGTATTTATAGAGGGCATTCCACAGAAACTGGGCCGAGACAAGAGGGCGTTCGATGAAAATGGCCTCTCCCTTTTTAATAGTCTTTTTGGCAAAGAGCCCTTTCCCCTAAACAGCAAGTCATGGGAGATTTTAAGAATAGCAAGAAGAGCAATAAGTAGCTTAAACCAATAAAAGGCTGATCAAATAACAAATAGGCTAAATGTATCAAGATAATTCACCAATGTTTAGACTGTTATTATTACACGAGCTATGAAGCCTTGAAAGAGGTGTGTAAATATAAAATGATTCATCACTAGAGAGTGCATCACCTCAAGACAAGAAGCTGTTGCTAGGTAACCAGACTATTCAAGAAGTAGTGCTCCTACTCACTCCTTCTCACTACTGAACATTGAGCTTAATGCAGAATGGAAACATTAAACTTATACATCAGGCTACAGGGTTTAGCTGTGATCGATGAATAGTGCAGCCAAAATTGAAATAGACTTACTAAAATATTATTTAAAATGATGATAACGAAATGTTCTGTAGCTTGTAGTGTAGCTAATAGTGTAGCTAGCTGTAACTTTTATCCCATTTGGCTTTACAAAAATATTTCAACTCATGATGATGCAGACCTGTCCCATCACCGGTTCGGAGGATGAGGACGCACAGACCAATGAAGCAAACAAGTTTAAAACCTCACGTATAAGACATTAACACGTGTTTATCCCACGAGTCTACAGTACGCTATCATAAGCATCTCTTTACCTTAATGTGGTCGATAAATCTGATTTCCACAGCGCTAGAAACTTTAACGGGATCCGTGCACAGGGAAAACATGTCATCCACGGGGGCCGCCATGTTGGATGACGCGACCTTTTCCCTTTCACCCCTGGCTGACCCTAATGTTATGTCTTCGGAAAGAACGCGGCGACATCTGGCGGACACAATGTGAACAACTACTTCAGGGATTGTGAATAATGAAGGCTGTAAGATCTGAAGCTTGCTGCAATGGGGTATGTAATGTCAGAATTCATTGCTTGTTGATGTTTTTTGTTTGTGTAAAAGTGTATTGTGTAACTTTTCTGGTTAAGGGTCGTCTGCCACTTACTTGTCTCCAGAAGATGTTGTTAAATCTCAAATCTATCTATACCCACGGAGCCAAGCAGTTAAAGGCACAGGGCTAAGTTATAGGTTACAGGTCAGATCTGCGGAGAGCCACCCTGCTCACCATCAGAACGCATATGGTATTTTCAGCTTTAAACACACTTACAGGATAATCGAATAAATGCAAGATGTTTAGAGGGTAAAGTAATAACATCTCCAAGGAGACAAGCAGATAGGTAAAGGGACCCCCACTAAAAGTTACACAGTGTACTTTTAATTTGTTGACTAAGCTAAAGCATACATACACAAATCACACCACACAAAAATTTCAGCCATACAGGGTTAAAAGCCAGAAAAGCAATTGGTGCCTTTATTGAATAGTTTCATTGCTTTATATATTCCATTAGCAAATACTATATAAATTTGTCAAGTTTATTACACAAAAATACAAAATAAATCATATTAGGTAGTATACGTAGATTAATTCATTAGGGTTACATTGGTTTTAAGATCAGGCCTTACTTATTATTACAGTATTTCAATTATTTTCCTTTTCCTGATAGAGAAGTAGACATGTAGCATAATTATGGCCAGAGTCTACAATATAAAACAAATATGTTTACTATTCACATGAAAAGGGTTATTATAGTTTGCTTTCATATTCCCATTGCCATTATACGTGTAAATTACAGAACACCTTAGTATTCCCTTCATTAAAAACAATAACGCATTATTTTCCATTAAATCAAAGTACCGGTATGTATATTATTATTGCACATCTTTCTACAGGGCACATATTGCTCCAAGCTTGCATTGTAAGTTTCTGGTTCTTGTAGATGGCACATCAAATGAGGTCAAATAGACCATAACAAAAATGTCACGTCAGCTAATGTTTTAAAGTATTTATAACAATAACAAAATGTCAGTTAGTTTGCTTTTGTACTATAAAGGACAGAACAAATTGTAGTATTAGTAACAGCACTTTCTAGCCTCAAAATTATATTGAGCTTCACCATTATAATTGGTGGTAGAGTATGTAATATATTATATACATTGAAATTTTTACTTTTGTGGGGTCAATTATTCTGCAAGTACTTCCTAAAAACGAACATTTTTTGTCATTAAATGTACTTACACGTGTTATAATTTCCTTTATATTAAAAAAAAAACAAAAAAACATAAATAATACTGTTGTAAATGGGTTTAACTGCATCATATCCCAGTTCACTTTTCCCTCCAGGTGCCTCCATTCTGCAATTTATAATGTATTTATTTACAAACTTTTAAAGGGTCTATTAGCAGCTGACTTGGAGAAATTACACAATACTGACCTACTTTGTATTTACTGTTCTTCAAAAGGCTATGAATTGATATGAGGACATTAATCCAGTAGTAGACTATTTTAAAATATTACTGGTATAACAGCTCATCAGTATGAATGACTACAGACACAGGCTTAGTTGTCACATAGAGTAGGCTTAACTGTATATGGTCTGCAACAGCACAGTGTGTTTAACAGTCTATTGTAGCCAAAAAACCAAGCCTCTTTCTACTTCTGCTGCTCACTGTCTGTTTTCTCTTCTTCTCACACACCCACCATCCATCACAAACCCTTGTTGTAGGTCACCACCTTGCAATCAGTTGCCATGGCAATCTCCGGCTCAAGGCGAGACACCTCAATCTGCAAGAAAGGAAGAAAAGAACGACTAGAATGATAGCTGTATTCACTTACATGTGTTTCTGCTGTAGCTTGTTTTTGACATAATTATCCATAGATATAATGACATCTGGTAAAAGGGGTGAACCTAGGCTTATGGGCAGAATTTGTGCATGTCTAGTGGTCTGTGTGTAATGTGAACGTCTGCAGCTGATCCCTTAACCCATCTGGCTCTGAAAGTTGTTTTATTTTTTTATTTTTTTGTATCTGCCCTTTGCTGTACCTGGGACATCTGCGGGAACAGGCTGATGGCCACAGGCAGAGAAAGGCCAAAGGTAACCAGGCAGACTACACTGTGGATGGGGAGCAGCAGTCGTCGGTTCTTCTGAAGGAATCGGAGCCTGGATAGAACAAAGAAACACGTGGTGAGTCAAGATGTCGATAGTGAAGTGCGGTGTGCTGTGGGGGACTGAGACAAAAATAGAGCATATTACGAATTATTGGATATGACTGTTTTTGTGCAGCTCAAGTGTTTTCTTGCAGTTTGTACTTGTATTTTTCTGCCCCGATGTTTGTTATTTCAGTAATTTATCTGAATGAACTTAAAATACAATTAACTGAATGAATTTTTTGTGACAAACTTATGAACATACATGACTTGGCATCTATTTTTCAGTGGTGTATTTGTATTTTTTGATAACCATTTCAGTAAATACATGTATGATTATTATTTATAGCATATATCAGTACTTAAATAAAAGTTGCACCCCCTATTTGTCTTCATTACTTTGCCTAGAATGTTCCAGGCGCTTAAATGATCTATCTCCATGGAGACAAACTGTGGAGAGCCCAGTCACAATAAGAATATATGTTTTCAATATGTTTTTTGATGATAAACACACTTTGATATCATTTTTTAATGCTCTACTGATGAGCATTCCAGACTGAGTAATAACATCTCTAAATTTGGTATGACAAAAAACAAGCCATCCATCACAGCTGAAATAGTTAAGTCCGACCTTTTTAAAGATGCAGATGTCACTTTTGTCTCCTTCTTGTCTCCGTAGTTTTTCATTACTAAATCTCTCATTCACTTTCAGGAAGACAGTTTACATATTGAAATCTGTATCCCCACTTCCTCATGTAGACACGCTCCAGTGACTCTACATGGCTTTTTCTGTGTCAGTTTTAATTAAGAAATAATGCCCGTGCAGCAGACCTCTCTAGGTAGGACATGATGATGGGAGGCAGGACAAAGATGGGCATCGGCAGCACCACGCGTGTGAAGGCTGTCTCCATGATCGCCTGCGGGTAGACATGAGAACAGTGCGCACATGCTTCAAATCAGTGCCAAGACACATCATTTTCACTTGAACAAGGGAATTTCAATTTACTGGGATATTAAATGCAATTAAGTAACAAGTCTGCTGAGTCTGCATAAAACGGTTATCTCACATGTCGGGCAGCGATTCTGGATGAGCCCACCACGTTGCCGTTATTATCCAGGACGTCAATACCCTCAGACAGCTCACTGTGTCTCATCAGACCCACGTTACAGATGTTTGCACTGGCTGAGGACAAACATAGAAGATAATAGTTTTTTTTAATGAATTACAAAGCAGGTAGCTGAACAATAAGTTGTAATTTAAATGAGGGGCTTCGGAAACCCACCTACAGCCGGGAATGGCACCAGTCTCTGGATGATCATTCTAGTGGCAGGGTTCAGTCTGTGGGCCTTCTCGATCAGCACGTTTAGTCCCACCTTCAAAAGAAAACAAAGCTGCAAATATTCATAGAAAGTATTCATGATCATTTCAACGCCTTTGTTCGAAGCGTGGCTGGGTGTTTACAAAAATGCATGTATACAAGTATGTGATAATCCATAAAAATACTTATCACATATATTTTAAAAACAATTAATACAACTTACATCAGATCAGAACTTGTATTCACTTTTTATTCACAACTACTGACAGGCCCAACAACAGTGGAATCCTGAATACACTTTATTTCACTCTGTCTAATAGGTTTCCTTATGAAATCAAACTTTCCGAACTAAGTTATGAAGAATATGTGTGTGAAGAACTGCTGTTGGTCTCATGAACACTTTATAATACACCTTAATAAGTCATGTTTGCACTCTTGTTCTGATGTTATTGTATATATTTACCTCTGTGACTATTCAATTTTTAAGCATATCTTTTTTAACATTATGCATGCCATTATTTGTATTTATAATAGCTGTATTTCTACTTTTTTATATTATTATTATTCAGTGTGTTTTATGTTGCACTTTATCACCGAAGAAAGTTCCCAGTTTTTTGAGTTGTGTTCACTGACAATGGAAATGTCTTCTGATTCTGATTCTGATTGATTCTGTCTAATAGGTTTCCTTATGAAATCAAACTTTCTAAACTAAGTTATGAAGAATGTAATATATCCCGCCAGATGAAACACATTACATTTAGGTAGTGAATGAAAATGATTTAACAGATAAATCTTGCACATAAAGTGGATGGACATAAATATCGCTGCATCCCCATGTTTACCTACTGCGTCAAGTCCTTTTGTGATGGATGATACACCTTAATGCACTCTAAAACATGTTTTGTTTGTGAATATTTCCCACCTGCATTCTTTGTTACTTCATAATGCAGCCAAGTGGTTAAGGTGAACTCACTGCTATAGAGACGGCACTGGTAACAGCTCCAACGTACCCCTGGAGAAACTTGGATATCGGCGTAGGCTGAGAATGGATAACAATGCAATTATTACAATAGAATGACTTAGAATATTAATTATGGACTAGAATTGCCTTTGTACCTTTGTCGCATTACGATTTGCATAGTTCACACAGGCGTTGTGACTTTGGTTCAGCCACTGTATTGAGGAGATACACATTTTTGAATTATTATGAACATGATTTTATGTGCAAACATGTAAATCCACAGTCAGCACACTTTATAACTCAATAAAAGTGCATTGATTAGAAGCTCTGGATGGATATAAATGTAATGACTGTACAAATTCAGCTTTGTCACAGTACCTGCCATATAATGGTAGACAGCACAGTCTGATTTGGCAGAAGAAGGCCTATGACCTAGATGAAACCAGGAAACAAGAGCTTATTTTGCACAAAATAAGTCTACAGTCTCATTTCATCTATTCTGCTCACATGGACATGTTATGGATATCTGTGCATGAGTTTGGTTGGAACTTACTATTGGAGTTCCAAATGGGACATAACCTGCACAGTGAAACATGGACTCAGAGTTGATCAACAATGACTAAATGGACAGCCTGGTCAAAGATCTTCATCGTCTGTGGTCATACCTGACATACGGAATGGCATGAAGATCTTCTCGCCTGTGTCAGGATGAATGATGGCCTGCAGCAGAGAGCATGACATCATCCTCATGCTGCCAGGAGCTCAGGGCTGTGTATGGAGGTGCAGTGTTCACATGGAGAGTAAAGACCTACCTGCTTGATCTTCTGAGCCTCCCATAGCTGCAGGGGCAACAACAACAACATGTTCACCTTATTACTTTACTTTGTTAAGTATCTCACAGTGTTACAACGTCAGCTGTGATTACTGCACATGACTCTCTGTTGATGACACAAGGCCTGTCACGATAACACATTTAGGCACTTAGAAAGACAAATCTTTTCTTTGGGGTACTTGGTGTGAAAAATGAGAGCATTGTATTTGTAGTTAGTTTGTATCCATCTATAGTCATGGACGTTTTTTATTCAACCATCTACACGATAAATGCTGAGCCCCAAAAATATTGTTCCATCCATCATTTATTGAACTAATCAATATTAAGTAAGATACAGTAATTATAGTGACAGGCCTAGATATCACGTCATGTTGTTCCACACTAACTCACCTGATCATCAGAAACTCCTGGTGGAACGATGCCATTTTTAAAATCATTAAGAAGCTTGAGATTGGCTTGTAGCTGTTTCTGCATTCAAACATACGAACATAAGGTGACAATAAATTAGCACCTCGGATATTATCTTATCATCCTGTGTATGTATGTGTATGTTTTACCTCAGAGACAAATAGTGTAGAGGGGTCGATGATGTCTATGAAGTGTCTCAGCCGCCCGCGAAAGGAGCCCTTAAAACATGAAAAAAATAGCACGTTTGGTTATTTTATATGAAAACCAGACAATTCCACTGTTTTTCTCCAACATGTTCTTATGTTTCTACAGTCAGTAATGTATTTGCAGGTAAGGTATCTCTAGTGTATTGTTCATAAAGCTCTACACACACTAGAGCTGTCAAATGTGTTGATACCCAGATATAAGTCAATACCAAAACTAGTATTGAAACAAGATTCGCAAATGAACAGCTTTGGGTTTTTCAGAACGAGTATAAGAGCGCACACAACTGCTATTATCTAGTGTTGGAAATAATATTATATTGTCAAATAGTCAAATATATCCTTTATATTATTGCAGAATTAAATAATGCAATGTATCACTAATGCAATGTATCGTCCTTCACTATCGAAACACCTTTTGATCATCATTACAAATAAGAAAATAATCCATCTTTTTTTATTTTTTTTTATTTTAGCAGAGAGCATAGAGCAGCCCAGTCTGTTTTTTCTGCTACTTACCGGTCCCTCTCAGTGTGTGAGCAGCTAACAATGCATGCCAATGAGTCTGGACAGGCCCACATCCAGCTCCTGCCAAGAGTGTCGCTGGGAATACTCATGGGGGAGTACCTAACAGCTTCAATCACGTTTTATATGAGACTTTTACATTTTGATGGCCAGGAAATCTTTCAAAAACGCATTGAAAAGAAACAGGCTGAGGATTAATATACCTGTGGTCAATGGTGTACAACTGAAAAGACAAAGTTGTTTAGGTTTTGACAAAAGCCCTTTGTAGAGGTGGACAGATTATTAACATATGGATTATACTGCATGTTATTTTGAAGCTAAGCACGATTTGAATAACAAATAGGGATGCAACTAACGATTATTTTGTTAATCGATTAGTCTGGTGATTATTCTTTCATTTAATCAATTACTTGTTTGGATTGCTAAAGGCCCATGAAATCTACTAAATTTGACCCAGATAAATATAGTAGTTTTGTTCAACACAATTCCTACTAACCTGTTCTCTTGACACATGTTTTAGAGTCTGTGTAATGTCTAGAAACAATTATTTGATTACTAAATTAGTTGATGATTATCTCATTCAGTTAGTTGCAATTAATTAACTCGTTTTAACCCTAACATCAAGTATACTATTAATTGAAAACATGCTAAAAGTGAAAAATGATGTTGTGAACTGCCAAAGGGTAAAATGTGATATTTTTGCATTTTTTTCCACAAATTTTACAGTCATTTCACATTCGTCCGACACTTAAACCTCAACTACTACATTTAAAAACACATTTTTACACATTTATTTAGGGTATGAGATTTACACTTATGAGATTTCTCCAAAAAAAACCTAGAGATATTCATTTTTGCCAGTGTCGCCCTCCCTTACTTGGAGGTCTAACTCTCTGACAAGCTGTGTGTGCTGCAGTGCTGTTTTGTGACTGTGAGATCCATGTGAGGAGGCCTCTTTAATTATGCATGAGTCTGAGCTCCCCAAGGAGTGCAAAACAAGGCCAGGCGAGAGGGGAGCGCAATGAGGGGAGGCATTGACAAATACCTCAACATTTGTGCTGATTCAAATACCAGCCCATTTAAACTACACCGATGAAGGAGACTGAACGTGTTATAACATAGAACACATTTTACAATAAACTGCAGTGATTTACTAAATGTTTAGATAATACAGGAAAAATAAAGTCTTGGAGGGAATAGACACAACATGTATGTGCTGAACAGGTAGAAAAACAGGCTAATCGTGACAAGCCGACTATAAAAATACCCATAGTTGTATTTTGATGATCGTAATCGTTATCTCCAAAACACATATGTAAAGACCTTTTTATAATTATTCAAAAAATAATCTAGTTCTGCATTTTTATCAATAATGCATTTCATTTGTAAATATTCTCTAGAAGCCTTCAGTCACCATATTTCAACTTTTATTTGGTTATTAATGTGGGCTATTTAATAAGTCTCAATGTTGACTAGTTGACTACGTAAATAATCGTTAGTTGCCGCTTGAATCCAAATCACAATATACACACAGGATCAAGTTAGCGCACATTTAAATAGTCCTATAGGCTTTACTTCATATTCATTGACCATTCACATACTTGGTGAAGATTGCTATTTTGCTCCAGTATTTGTTGTTATGTTTTTGTTAACCAATGTGTCATATGCAAACTATAACTAAATGAATCTATTAGTTCTACTTTTATATAGTGTAAGTGAAGACATGGTATGTAACGTTTAAGCCAAAGCCTTAGAGTAAAACAAGAACATGTTTTATCAATTTGGTTTGTGTTAATTGTACTGAAGAACATGTGTGCAAACATGCATCCCCACAAACCTGACTCTTATTTGACCTGGAAGAGGCCTCCTCCTGTTTGTTTTCCATGGACATGTTCCTTTCCTATTCCACAGTATGACATAAAAGTGATTGCCACCTTCAGAAAGTTACATCCTGAAGCGTTAACTACATTTGATTTAAAAATATGTTTAGCATTGACAGTGTTATGTTTCTGTGAAAGATGCATTTGAGCAGGTGAATGATTCCTACAGACATATTTCACAAGAGCATCCCTGAGCATTAATGTGTAACTACAGTGTCCAGCCTGCAGCCTCTGTACATGTGATATCTCTATTATGTGAAGGTCACTCTCTTCTTCAAAACTGACCATGACCAGTTCACATTCATGTGTGGATACAGCTCAAAGGACTCAGAAGTGGTGGACTTTGTTTAAGAAGGACAGCACTAACTCTGCATTAAGCCCCTGTGGTGTTGCCCAACAGCAGAAGAAAATGTAGCAAGTTTAGCGATTAAAATGACAGTAGACACGAGAAAAAACACCGCGACGGCACCTGATGTCTAAGGTGTGCTGCTGATATAACCTGATAAAGAGACAAAAGATCAGATTCATCAGATGCGCTACAGAGCGCGCGCATCTGCCATAAACTCACAGTGATTAAAATACCGCCAACTTCAAAGTAGTGTCCAAGTAGTTGTTTTTCCATAAGAGAATTTACACAAAGAAGAGACACGAACATCAAGAACTTTGAGTTGAGCCAGAGCGGTTCAAGCAGGGCGGAGGGCGGCTGCTTTTTCCGTCCAGTTTTTTGTCCAAATGCCATTTTCGCTTGATTAACAGAAGATAGACAGCACTTACCTGGTCGTACCGGGGTCTTCCCAGCTGGAAAGAGGGACACACTTCAGATTCCGCCATGACACCCAACTATTTACTTATTAATGAACCGAATCATGGACGGGATTGTTAACTACAGCGAACTACATCCAATGTGGAACTAGTGAAGCGACGCGCCGCTGCGTCAGCTGGGATGTGTAGTCCTCTGGGCCGCGTTATTCCCCGCAAAACGCATGGCTCCACTATCTCCAAACAGGATCGATATGGTTTGTCGCTATTGTTGCGTAACAGTTGGGACTGATCTTGGGCGAGATAAATGTTGATTGGTCCATTAATTCATATGTGCGCGGAGAGGTGTGGCCTGGAGGAGGATGTTTGCACAGTGATGCTCTGACTGCGCTGCGCTCAGGTGCATGTGCGCGAGGCTGCTGCGGAATATGGCACATAATAAAATGACAACCTCCAACATCCCATGAATACATTTATTGTAGCAGGGTCACAGGCACAAGTCCCAAATGCAGTGTCTGACATGTTAGATAGGCGATTGTACAGTGGAGCTGCAGTGTTTTTGGTACAAAAGCCACTGCAAAATGCCTAGGATGTCAGGGAAGGGGATAATGCTTTATACGCTTATATAGCCTATGTCTACAATCTTTTTTTCCCCCTCAACTATTTGAAGCACACTCCACAATTGCTTTCATGTGTTTTCTTAACTACTTTTCACATTCACCCAATAGAAATAAGTCTTATAAAACAGACAATTTATAGAAATATTGGCATAGATTGGCACAAAATATACAATGATCTACGGCCCCCCTCTAGCGGTCAGAAACATAAACTACAGCTTTGTTCAAATTAGTTGTGTTGCTTGTGGTTTGTAATTATGAGGGATCAAGGTTATTCTTGTGCACTTTATTTATTACAGTACTGCGGTCAGGGCAAGCCTTGCAATTCGAGCTGTGGAACTGAGAAAATATGTGACAAAACTGAAAAACAGAGACATGGAAATGATTTGCTACAGTGGAGTCTTATGTTGCTACATTATTTGCATAACTATAAAATGAACTTAACAACATTTTATTTATATTTTTATATTTATAGAACATTTGAAGGAATAAAAATCTTAAATTCAAAGTGCAAATAATACTAAAATACTTTGGCTTCCCATTAATCTCAGTTAATCGAGTACGATGAGATACCCTGCCTTTTTCACTGCACAAACATAAACACACCATTTAAATTTTAAGGAACTGCTCAAGTCCAACACCACCAGACAACCAACCCAAACATCAACAGAAGAATTACAGAAAAATATGTATACTGGTCTTTTACTTTATGCATAGCAGCAGGTTGTAAACAGCTAATGATGAACTGATTCTACTAAGCTTAGATATAATGGATGCATCTGCTTGCATTGAAGTAGGTTATTCCTTTTTTTGTCAAATTAGCAGTTAGCTGTAAGTGACCAACATGCATATTTTCTGTATCTGTGTACTGTATAGTGTCCAATTTACAAAGGCAGTATTTGTAGTGAGGAAACCTTGAGAATTGTGAAATCATGTTCGTGCTGCATTTATTTTCTGCAACACCAGTTTCCAATACCTTTGACCTTGCCTGTGCTACTTAAAAGATGCACTATGTAACTTTTTCAGTAGGGAATCTCCATGGAGATGTTATTTCTGAGTGTGGCATTAAATGTCTCATTTATCTTACACTTATTCAATTGCAAGTGTTTTGCTCAACAATATCTTAAAAGACAAATACTAAATGCAATAATAAATTCAAAATAGTTAGCGGAGCTGCAAGGTTACTCTTCAGAAATTTGAATGGACACGATTAGCAAATCACAAAGACAAGTAAACTGATAACCTTGTTGTTTAGATCTCTATAAACATGTTCTGAAATGTGATTCCTGTATTAGTTTGTCAGTTAATTCTGGATGTGTTTGAAATGTGAATTTTGAACAAAATTCTATTATTAAAACATACAAAACAAAACATCTTATCACAGTCACAACGTTTGTCAAAAAAATTCAGCCCTCATAGGCAGTAGACCACCAGAAAAGTTACACAGTGCATCTTTAAGAAAGCACATTTGCATTTTCACTTATGCCTGGTGCGCACTTGAAGCAGAGTAGGTGTTTGCTCCATGATCCTCAGCAGCAGATTATCAATGTAGTCCTCCAGATCGCGGACCTGTGCTTTGACCTTTCGCAGTTCGGCTTCACACTTCTCGAGCTGAGAGGCCTGTCGCTCTGAGGCTGCTTGCTGCTTCTGCATGTCCATCTCCTGCTGCAGCAGTAGAGAGATCAGCTCCATGTTGGTCATGTCCTGGTACTGGGACACGTCCACCATCACCTGAACAACATGGAGAGGACAGGTGAATGGGGAGACACAAGGCCTGTCAATGCTTTTTTCACACTTTTATACTTTGCAAAGTTACTACTCCTACATTATGTTGAGTGAGCAAATGGAAGCCACCCGTTCAATGTAAAATTATTTATATAACTTTGTAGTATATCACTTCACTTCAGTTATTTTAAAGGGACTGTATGTAATATTTTGATTTTAAATTTAATAAACATGACTTAACTGTGTCCCCAGAAATGAAGTAAACTTGTTCAAATCAAATATAGGCTTTACTGATAACAATTGTAATACTGACGTATTCTTTATTGTAAAAAAAACCTCGGCCACGATGGCCATTTGGATTATGTTATAATTTGGTATTTTGATTCTTGGTACAATGATCTAATCAGAAAGCAGAATGAGCCTCACATGACTCAGATCCAGTGTTGAAATCCAGTTGGTTTAAACCTAAGAGGACTCTCTCTGATCTGAATCCTCACTACCTAAACCCCAGCACCAATCTTCAATCAGTGCTAGTGCAGCCTCTGCAGTTCAGTGAGTGAGTTCTGAAAGTTCTGAGCTTTCACATGAGGCATGGCCTGTCCATACATTGAGAAAAATATGTATGTGTCCTCTATAAAAAGGTTTAGGCACTGGCAACCCAGGTTCAGTTGTGATTGTAGTACCTTTAGTACTCCTAACAGTAAGAGCACAGGCTATATACAGTTCCTTTAATATGAATTATTTGTGGACAAGTGGGGGTCATTCAGGATTCCTAAAACAAAACTCCACTCTGTAAATAAACTACAACTATGAATCTTTGAATCTTTGTTTTTTGTTGACATTACCGGAGCTTTCTCAAGTTCAGCTGAGGCCTGTTGGGGCGCCCTCCCTGGGCTGATTGTGGATTTGAGCATCTCCAGAACTGACCGACCCTCCTTCTTCTCTGATTGGCTGGAGGTTAATGGCTTCACTGGGTGAGTTCTGCAAAGTCAGTATGTTAGTGGGTGCAGTTACATTATCCAGGTGTTGAATATATTCACACACAATATGCCTTACTTAGACATATATGAGTTGTTGAGTGAAATATGCTTTTGCAAATAAATAATAGAAAAAAACAATACATTTTGAGGCTAACCGGGCTTCAATTTCCAATTTCTAAGCATACACACATAATTTACATGAGATAATTATGTACATTTGTCATTTATAGTCTTATAATAGCAAAATAGGTGTAGGAAAGCCAAAAAGATATCATTTTAAAACCAAAAGCCAAGAACTCTGCAGCACATAGCATCCAATACTTTGGATGCAAACAGCAAACTTAAAATGTCAAACCAGCCAGGCCAGGAGCAAACAAACTTTCAAAGTGAAGCAAACACATTCTCTTAAAATGGTTATTTTTAGCATGTGTGGTTCTTGGTGCTATGACGCTCACCTGCTCTGTGGATGGGGCAGGCTGCTAGCTGGCTGTGTCTCCTCAGGCAAAAGTGATTGGTGTGCATCAACCAGGGGCCGCTCAGGGGTGCAGGAGGTGAAGGTGGTGGGGCCCATAGGTGTGGGCCCCATGACTGAAGTGTCAAAGCAGGGACCATGGATAGAGGGGGGACAAAGCTTAGCTTGGTGCTCAGCTGTCAGCGAAAGTGCAGAGGGAATGGGAGGAGACGACTCGGACAAAATCCTTGAAGGTGTTCTCGATGTGGGGGTGACTTTAGCATGGAAATCCTCAAAACTCATCAGTGAATCTTTTTTTGAAAGACTGTTTTCTGGAGGTGCTTCTGCTGTTAATTTCTGCCCACTTTTCTTGATGTTATCCACTAGCCTATCAATCTTTTCATCTAAAGCTTTCATACTACATAAGGCTGATCTACGGGGTTGGTATGATAGCGGTCCTTCTTGGGAGATATTTTGAACGAGGGACAAAAACTGCTCAAACTCCCCTTCTCCATGTTTGATTTGGCTGATTGGACTACAGCTTCTACTATTTGCATTGGAGAATCCTTTGGGTCTTAAGCGTGCACTAACTACCTTTCCTTGTAGGTTTCCATTATCATCCGTAGCTGCTTGTGTTGTTTTTAGGTCATTGTTTGTTGTGTCTACTTTGCATTCAACAGTATCGGTCACTGTATCTTTGACATTTGCATTAGGTTCTACATTCTGGAAATCACACAGGCAGTCCTGGCAAGTGTCTGGACCTATCGAAGAGATATTGGACAGTGTATTCGTTGATATCTCAAAAGAGGAGTTCATCTCAGGTATGTATGTGTCCTTCAAATGAAACACATCCTCTGGATTGGTCTGTGGAGGTTCTGGAATAGTTGCTTGTAAAGTTCTACCTAGACCGTTTTGGCCTTTGTAGCAGTCAACAACATCAGAGTGTGTAGACGCATCAGAATCAATGAAACCAAAATCACAGTTATTCATGTTTAAATCGCCTAAAGTTAAAGAAAATGAAATGTTATTGTTCAGGCATGTTTCAATAGGACTTGGTGGGAATTCTAGAGTTTCCTCAGTTGATGGAGGAGTGCAGTCTATTAAAGGTACATCAAGTTTTGGAACGAAAGGCGGCATTTCCAAAAGGTCGGCATCTGGTAATTCACCACCAAGAAGCTTTGTAGATCCGTTCGGCTTTGAAACCGTCTTCTCCGCTGCTAATATCTCACTTCTGAGAGACAGATGGTTATTTGACGCAGATGGGAAATAATTCCTTGTGCACAAACGCCCGAACAGGTCCTCTTCGAACAGCATTCCACCCCAGCAGTCGGAATCATCTTGTAATGGGGCATACTTTAACTTCTCTTCAGTTCTGGGTTGGATATTCGAAGTCTTGTTGCAAGGTGGTTGGATCTCCTTGGAGACACTGGGCGCATTGTGTTTGATTTCTACCTCCCTTCCACGTTGAAGACAAGCCACACCAGTCTGCGATAGCAAGTAGGCTTCTTTGTGCACGGCTAGCTCTTGACCGCGATGCAACCAGCCATCAGAGTAGATCTCATTGACTGCCGTTTTAAGTAGTTTTCTTGGAGGCAAAGGTGGAGGTTCAATGGATTGGATGTCCTCCTTGTGGATTGTTTTTGCAGTTTCCGATTTATGGATAGATGCTGTTCGACTTTGAGAATGGCTTTTAGGAGAACTGAGTCTGCTCGAGGCAAAAACATCGAATGATTCCTCCCATCCTTCTGCACTCTCTGACATGGAGCGAGGGCCAGAGGGGTTGGACGCTTTAGGGAGCAAAGCGGGAAGCGATGTCTGCCTAGGTACTGGCTTGGGGCGGTCACGCTTTATGGACGCTATGATTGCATTTTCATTATAGGAACTGGATGCGTAGGCCTGAGATGGTAGAGTGGTATAATGAAAAGGGGAGGTGTCAGCCAGTGAGGAGGGCGTGAATGGGGGACTTTGGGTGTCGATTAGATCTTCAAAAAATGGGTTTCGCTGCAGGTGCGGGAAGAAGGGATTGGATGGAGAGAGTGGAGTGGTGGAGGGAGAGGAGGAGGGAGGAGTGGTGAAGGGGTTAACGTGAGTTCCTTCTAACGGGGACACGGGAGGCAAAGGGGGCACGGGGGAGCGGGTAGGAAGGGGAGGGGGCACGTCTGAGCTGCTTTCTACCTTAGGAGAAACTTCCAGCCTGTGGAGGAAAATAGGGCACAACAGTCCTCTTAGTTAATGATGTGCCAAGGAACCAAAATGGGCACAGCTTTGTCACACAGCAAAAACAGAAAATTCAACAAACGCAAACGTGGCCAAATTATAGACATGGAAATAAAATACCAAAAGGCAAAGCGCATTAGCAAAACAACCAAGCATAAACATAAAGCAATGAAGCCATTCTGATCCATTTGGTAGCTATTCTCTCAGGGATGCAATTTCACAAAGCATTTTTATATGAATGCTTATATGGAGCATATAGGATGTGGTGGTGACACAGCATGGGTGTGAGATGGGAAAAATCTATAAAATCAATCCACTGACTAAACTTACAGATAGCTTCAATGTGACTTTTTAGCATTGATCGGACACCTGAGCTTAGAGGCGGTGACCCCGACTCACCTTGGCTTGTTCTGGGAGTCGCTGGAGCTGAACCAACCTCGAAGGCGTCCCTCGTTGGTGGGCGTGGCCTGGGGGGAGTCGGATTTGGCGGGCAGCGAGTCGCTCCGCCCCACAGAGAATAGCGTCTTCCGGAACTTCCGACCTTTCTCTGGAGACGCTGTGGCAGAAGAGACCGAAGACTTCTGAGATGGAGGCGATGACTGTCCTTCCTTATCTTCCTCCTTCTCGTCCTTCTTGGTTTTGTCAAAAGACCATCGTCGGCCATCTGAAAATAAACTTTTCTCGTCGCTTTTTTTGGTGAGATTCTGCAGGGAGCGAGACAGAGGTGCGCATTTCTCCAGAAGTACCAGTTTAGACGGGAGAGCGCCAGACATCTTGGGAATGGAGGGCTCGGAGTCGTACACATGGCTTCCGTTAATGCACAGAGAGGACTTGGACTGGGTCATGGTCTGGCCTTTGAGAGACTCCACAGAGCGAGGGATTGCTGCTGTAGTGATCTTACTGGCCTCATCGCTCAGAGCACGCTTGTGGGTGAGGACCTTTGTGGTGTGCTGGCTGGTGAGCACTGTGGAGGAGAAAATGTATTTCTTTATTTGGTGGGAACAGGGCACGTTAATGAAGATACATTATAAACATGCTGTAAACACACGGAATTGTATTGTATTTTCATTCATAGACCAGTATGAAATGCCTTGCCCAAGGTATATGCTGCTCCCATCTGTGACTCATCCAAGTACTAATGAGCTTTGGGCCCTACTTAGCTTCCGAGATCAGACAAGACTTTGCTAAAAACATAATTGTTGATGTGCGAAAATCTGAATATTGAGTATATCATCAATATTTAAAAAACAAACAAAAAGAGCTGATTAAAAATTAAACTTGCAGTGTTATCTTTCATAGTACAAGGGTAAAATGTACTTTTGGCATTTAATACATTTGGATAGCAAAAAATGTCATCTTTTATCTTATACTGCTGGGCCATATCATATTGCAGGTGATATATATGGGGATTGTGATATATGACCTCGGCCTTGCCATAAAAGTATATATTTTTGTCAATATAACCCACAAATAATATTCCCATATGACAAAAAAAAAAAACATGATGAGATGAGAAGAGGAATGTTCAAACTATTTAGAGCTTTACCTTTTTTTGCCAAGTCTGCCTCTCCATAGAGCGGGTCCACTCTAACTTTGCTGGTGTAGATGGGAGAGCTGGGGGGATCTGAAAGCAGGTCCAGACTGGGAGGAGGGTTATCACTGGCCATGGAAGATATGCTGCTATCTGAGGCCAGAGAAGAGCACGACCTGGTATCCGACGACTTCCGCAGCTTGCCTTTAAAGAAATCCTTCATCTTGTTCCTCTTCTCCTCCGTCACCTCCACCTCCCGTGCCAACCCTCCCACCATGTCCTCTCCGAAGGGCTGTCCCGTGGATGCGGACAGAGCGGCATAACGACCTGGGACGATGGCTGAAGAAGACTCCAGGTCTCCTCTCCTCCGCCCGGTCACACGGTCTTTGAGTTTGCCGAAAGCGGAGCGCGGCTTGTCCTTCATGGTCAAGTCGAACATACTGGCCGTCATGTTGTTGCGGGTAAACTGGACGGTTACCTGCAGCTCTCCGCGCTCCTTCTCCTTGCGACCCACCTTGGAGTGTAGCTTGAACCACCTAGGACCACAATAAATTATTAATATGTAAGCCACCCTATTACATACAAATTTTAATGTCAAAGGTGCATTATGTAACTTTTCAGGTGGAGGATATATGTCACCTGCTTGTTTCCATGGAGATGTTATTGCTTTGCCTGAAATGTTATATAGTATAGCATTACACATATCTAACAAAAGACAAGACGGTCGTAGTCATAAGTCATAAGTCAGAACTGTGGAAAGGCATTCCTGTTCCCAGTGAGCACTTGTAATTTAAAGTAACTTTCTGGAAGTGGCACATTACCGGCGTGATTCCATGGAAAAAGAAAGTTAAAACCTCCATGGAGATAGCTATGCTTTCTACCATACTGTGGAAGATTATAGCATTTCATTGGAAACCAGCAGGAGGAGGCACTCATCCAGGCCAAATAAGTCAGGTTTGTAAAGATGCAAGCCCAGCACCCACAGAAAGGATGCAAGTTTTGCTATTTCCATGTAAGAACCAAAATGAGAAAAAAACAAAAAACAAACAAAAAAAACATGCTTTTATTTTAGTCAATTTTTGTATTTTTTTTTGCTAAAAACTATGTAATGGCTTTAATAAATGCAAGATTGATTAGTTTGTCGTTATACTTTAGTAATATCATCTTGAGATAAGCAGGTGGAAGACCCTGACCAGAAAAGTTACACAGTGCACCTTTAGATGGATCACTTTAAAACGAGGAGATAAAAACAGTAACTTGGCATGTGAGCAAGTGTTACATAATGTGTGAAAATGGCTAAGGGGTTGCTACATGAATCAAATCAAACCACACTGAAAACGAAATATTTAGGAGCCTCCAGGCAGGAAATGGCATACATTCCTGAAGATGCACCCTCTAACACCTGGAGTGTACAGAGTAGACAATATGTGGATACTTCAGTCGCTGGACAGGACTAATATAAGGCTGCAGTGGAAGCAGAGGAGAAGGCAGGGAGGACCAAATCAAAGCCAGGTGTGCGTTACTCTATCCAGCTCCTCTGTGTGAGCTGTGAATGTTTCCCATGTATATCACTGGTGACTGTTGTTACTTCACTTGTGCCACTGCTGAGTTTTACAATAACACCAAAAGCATTAGACGGGAAGAGGCAGGAATTCAACATTTTCAAATCTTACCATGTTTTTTGCAATTTTGTGTCTAGGCTGCACGTTGCAAGTGTATGTTATTAAATTTACTTTCAACTAAATATTATGAATTTTTGGTGGCCTATACTGTTAGGACTCATTCTAGTAAATGCAAAGATTTAAACTGTATAGGCTATGGACTATTATCATTCGTCAAATTTGTGTCACTGCACAGACAAACCCAGAAAAAATGAGTAGAAAAGTGTACAAACTAATCTACAAAACCTTTTCATCTCTTTTATGTATATGCAATGGCCTAGGCAGAGAAGGTTTAATAAAGGTGCTGTTTGTGAAAAGACAGGCCTATAGTATTTTGTTCAACGTACATGAGTTGCCATTTGGGGACAACAAATAGGCTACTGTATAATAACAAATATATACCCCACACATGACTCATGACTCAACACTTTTTCCTCATATGTCAGCAGCCTACTGTAACAGCCAGTATGACCTACCTATCTCTGGGACAGGTCCCCTCCTGAAAGATCTTAGCCAGGGGGATGATGGTCTGGCCCAAAAACACGTCCAGTCCGATGAGCACGCGGTGCATTACGGTGAGCACCAGGTCCCCGCTCCCCGCAGGGTACGAGCTGCGCCCTCCGTCCTCCAGGATGCCCGGCAGCAGCTCGAAGCAGCATTCCTCGTGCCACTGCGGCACCTCGGCCTTGTCCACCAGCCCCGTGGTGTATTTCTCCTTGCCCACCTGAATAATAGTGTACAGGTAGCGGCTGCCATGCTTGCTCTTGGTGCGCAGTCCTCTGGCGCGGAGTATGGTGACATTCACATGGGTTGGTACCCAGCGCTGGTCATCGTCCAGATCGATCAGTGACATCATTTTGAAACGTTACAGTTGATGTCGGTCCCAAATACGCACAGTTTAAAGAGAAAACGAATGACTGGAATCCACAATCCTCGTCATGTTGCGACACGGGTTCATTCTGTGCAGCTGCGCCAAAGCCTCTATGCAGAAGTCCTCCGGTTTGGACTGTCTTTTCCCAGGCTTTACACTGGATCCATGTTCATGTTGAAGCGTCGCGTGACATTTCCAAATTCAATCAAAGCAAATCGAGTTAAGTGAGAAGGGCACTCGGAAATCGCTCCAAGTTGACGTTCTGCAGCAGCATGTCGTCGTTGCATCACTGAGTTTACAGTTACAATGTGCACGCTGAGCTCATGGCCCACCCTCCTAAGAAGAGGCCACAGACACGGGGATGCTGCAGAATTAAAGAGAAAGACTCACCCACCAGTGAACATGGACATAACGCACTATCACACACTGTCAGCCATCACACTGTGTGTGGAGTTTAATTGGCACGGACTAATTCATTTAACTCAAAAGCCGATACATTAATCTTTTTTTTTTTTTTTTTTTTTCATTTAAACCAGCGACACTAACATTTATTGTTTTTTAATATGACTAATAATCCCTCCTTAATTTTACTATTAAACACTTGGCTTTTTATAACAATAACGGCTGGAATGAAGCAAATGTCCAAGAGTGTGTTGCCATCTTGTGGAGATAAAGGAGAATGCATTACACGAATTTCAACTGAGACTTTTCTAAAACTGTTCAGGATGTTGTTCAATGTTGTGTGAATGTTGTTGAATGTTCAAACAGTTCAGACCAGTCACACAATTTCAAGTGTAATTTATTTAGAATAAACAAAAATGTAATTGGAATCAGTAAAAAAACTACTTGTGTTTCACAGTGTGATTAGAACTTTGAGGATAATATGCCTATGCCATCAAAATGCTGAGTTTTAACAAAAAAACATCAGGAACAGTACGAGGAGGGTTTCTGTGGCACTTTTCTACTTGGCTTTGAGGAAGAGAACACCTCACACAGTTGTGTTCTATTTTATACACTTACACTGGCAAACGTTCTGAATATACTATATCTTGTACATTCAACCATAGAAAACAGTAGCTGGAAGGGAATTGTTCACATTACAATACAATACAAATATGTGGAGTCATTCAGAAAGGCATAAATGCTGACTTCTCACTGTCTCTGCTTCAGTGAGGTTGATAAGTGCAAATAAGATTTTCATTTAAAACCAAGTGCGTTTTATAAACTTATTCACCAAATCCTTCATAGATTATGATGTGCGAATACATAAGCATATGAATAATAGTTGATGAAGAAAGTTTAAGGCATTCAAGTATGTATGGCAGCTGCCTTAAAAACAAAACAATACAGTGCTACATTGTAGTAAACATACCGTCCAAACATGAAGGAGTATATATAATTAAGCCAGACATGGACTCACGCTAACTGCAGATGATATAAGTGTGCACAAAAGAAATACAGTTGTGTTTATACAACATAAGTGCTCTAAACAACAAAAATATTCATGTGGAGCAAAACTGCACAGGACACAGCGTATTCAATGGATTGTTCCCATAACTTTGTAACAAATAACTTACTTTAAATCTACCAAAAAACTTGCTGTAAAGGTGTTAATCAAAATGAAAACTGCTATGTGCTGTGTCAGGTTTTAAAAAGAAAATAGAATTTTAAAAAGTCACATAATCTAAATTTATAAAGACAATGCTGTTATATATGACTGGCATAACGCTTAGAACAGTTCATCTGACACTTTACATAACCAACCATAAAGGTAACTCACCTTTTTCCCATTAGTTTGGAATGTTTTCTTTATAGTAACATGACAGGATAGAGGTCATAGTTTTGGGATATGTTCTTGTACAGCTACAAATCAGGCATGTGCAATCTGTTCCCATATTTTACCTTCAGTCGCACGGGCCGTTCTGGCAGCCTTTCAGAAAGAGTTCGTCCTGTGATAAGTGCCCATCGAAGGCCTCCGTGTAGAGACTGCTGGTGCTGCTGCCACTGCTGCACATAAACGTGCCCACTGCCCGGCCCTGACGTGCATGGCCCACGGCATCACTGAACACTTTATTTATCTGCTCCTCAGAAGGCATCCACCAGTCCGGGTTTGAGGCACAGTGCATCCGGATAAATTCTGATGGAAATAGGACAGTTTCAATCTCTTGAAAACTAAACTGCAAAGCTAATTTAAGGCTCAGTATGTTTATAGTTTGAAACAAGAGGAATTGTATTTTTCTTCCGGTATTTAGTATTAAAGGATCTATATTATGTTATTTTCTGATCTGTGTTGTAATGTTGTTTACTCATCAAAAATATACCTGGAGTTGTATTTTGTTTCATTCACATGTTTAACACACAAATCTTGCACATATAGGCTTAGGTCTTCTCTCAAACAGAAAGCAATCTATTCTACCTTGTGATGTCATGTGGTAATACCAAGAGTCCTCCACTGTGTTTTTGGATAATTTCAGTCCTGGAATTGCCTGTCTCTACTGAACTAGAGGTAAAAGGCAGCTGTTAACTTGAAAACTATCAGTTCATGACATCATAAGGTGGAACAAAGCATTTTGAAGTTTTGAGATGTAGACAGGCTGATAATAATTAAAAATTACTCAAACGTGTGAATGAAACAAAAAGCAACTCTGGGGAATTTTTGGAGGAGATAACAGCATTCTAACATGGCTTAAAGCTTAGCAAAAGAAAAATATAAAATCTGTCAACTGGACAAAATGTTGTAGGTGTGAAGATGTTTTGCTGCTCATCCAAGCCACTTCTTCAGTTCTGGTCAGATTACAGGTGGACACTGCCTTATACCTATCTGAAGGGAGGGGCTAACTATAATGAAACCCAAAACACCTATTGTTTACAGTTTCTTTTTGTTAGCCAGGTCTATTGTGTTACCCTAAGTGTGCAGTCTTACTTAGCATAGTCATTCAAGCCCCTAATGAGTGATTTCACACCTATTAGTATCCTGGCTAGCCCTATTGTTTTCTTTGTTTGGCTTTGGGTCTGACTTATGCTAAGTAGGACTCAGGCACAGTGCACACTTAGGGTAGCACAATAGACCTAGCCAACAAACAGAACCTGTCTTCACTCTTACAGCGTTATGTCCAGTTTTATATTTTTCTTTTGCTAGGGATCAGACCTGGACGACTGAGGGATTACACAGATATGGCTTAAACAAAAGTCAAGCCTCAAATATAGGACAAGACAGGTTTACTCAAACATGCATTAATCAATTGAAAAAACAATAATAAAAGGAACACTGTTATAACATGGTTAAAAAACACATAAAAGTTTATTTTACGTAATATGTCTCCTTGAAGTAGTAATAAATTGTGCAGAAATATTGGTACCTCTGAGGCAGCTGACTTTGACGGGGTTTAGGGGTCGCCTCTCCAGTCCTGGCTCTCCTGAGTGCACTGAGCGCTTCCTCTTGCCCAGCCCACAGGAGAACTTGAGCTCATCTGTGGTGAAGACGTACCGGATCAGGTACCGCAGAAGTCGTCGGCCATCTTTCTTTGAGGAATTGACTGCTTCGTCCCACTGTTTGTTAGTGATGAAGAGGGGGTAGTTCTCCAAGAGCTGCTTACTTCCCTGCTGAAATTACGTATTGTGATTTGTCTTCAAACTTCTTTAACAAAAGGCATTTTACATTTTGCTAATTGGCAATAGTACACTGTCCATTATGTTACTATAATTTTGGTAAAAGAAAAATTCAAATCTGGACAAAAAAATTGTAGGACTGAAGACTCATCCAAGCCACTTCTTCAATTCTGGTCAAATTACTGGTGGACACTGCCTGAAAGCAGGATCTAACAACACTGAAACTAACACACTTGTTGTTTACAGTTTCTGTTTGTAGGCTAGGTCTTATGAGCTACACTAAGTGTGAACTGTACCTGAGTCATACTTAGCATAATCATTCAGGCCCCTAATGTGTGCTCTCACACATATTAGCATACTGGATAGCCATATTGTTTTCTTTGTTTAGACCTAGGTCTGAGGGTTGAGTTATAAATAAGAGATAGTTGATGTCTCAGGCTCCCATTCCTGTTCAGAGAACGATTTGTCTTTTCTAACAAAACAATTGCTTCTTTAACTCCCCTCTCAAACCATTCATGTTCTTTGGCCTTTGTATCTTCAAAGGAGTGGCTGATGGCTTTAAGATGGAGATGTACAGCAGACTGGGGTGCTGAGGAGCTCTCGCCATGGTGTTGGTACATTCTCTAATGGAGTGGCTGTTTATTTTCTCCAATATAACGCTCACTGTAGTCTTCACTACACTGAATGGAGTAGACCACATTGCTTTGTTTGTGGCAAAACCCCGAGCCACAAACAAAAAAAAAGCAACCTCAGTCTGCCGTACATCTCCATCTCAAAACCACCAACCACTCTTTTGTAGATAGTGAGGAATAGATCTTAGCCAAAGGAAATAAATGGTTTGAGAGAGGAGATAAAGAAGCATTCTTTGTTAGGAAAGTGATTTTTTCCTTGAACAAAAATGGGGGCCTTGGACATCAGCGGCTTGGATGAGCAGTGAAATCTCTTCACTCCTACAACTTTTTGTCCAGCTGACAGATTTGGAAAAAAAACCTCACCTCAAAAACTGACTGCCTTTCTTCCTCCTGGTAAAAACAAAACAAAAATTATCTCCATAGCAAATATCCACAACAAAAAAAGATGTGTTGGCCTCCTAACCTCAATAAATGATTCTTCTGGCATTGGCTGAATCAACTGGTTGTGAAAATCAAGAACCGTCTTGAAGTAGTCAAGAACATTTTGACACGGGACTGGGGAAAGATAATGGAATTAAAGATTAATACAAACAAAAATGTCCATAGAGAACATATTTTGTACAAAGCTGGGATTCCCTGCCACACCTGGAATGTTGTCCAGTTTGTTTCGCAGCTCCTCATTCTCTTGCTGCAGGGACAGTACCTCCTGCTCCAGCTCCACACAGCGGGGGCAGCAGCTCTCCTCTTCCTCTTCGGGCAGAGTGGAGGACGGGTGGCCATAGGACTCAGAGGGTGTGGGGGAGCCCCAGCCTCCCAGGCTGTGCCTCTGAGGGGACAGCCCAGAGCTGGGCTCCACAGGTGGGCTCTCGTTCTCCAGGCCTGGGGCCAGCAGGGGCTGCTGCCGGGGCCCTGACATCAGGTAGTTCTGGAGTGAGTCGGTGAAGATGCGCAGCACAGCGGAGGTCTGCTGTCGGGTCAGATGGCTTGGCTGAGCCTCCTCCTCCAAGTCTGTGGTAGAAGAGCTCTCTTCAGATTTGGTCTTCCCCAGGACGGGGCCATGAAGACCCGGGCCCTCCCCTGGGTCCTCCCCAGGGCTGTCCTCCACCTTTATGTTGGACATGAAGGAACGCGGGGGCTCCAGCAGACGCCCGTTGTTCAGGAGGCTCAGGACTCTGCTACACTGCTGGGCAAAGGCATCCAAGATGAGACGGTTTTCTGCAGTAAAATGGTGAAAGAGAAATAATTTTGATATGAAAATAATTATATTTTTTAAAGTAAAATAAAAAAAAATGCCTGACCTTTAAGCCAACATAATGTATAACAATCTCGTCAGCACTCGTAGTCTGTGCACATGCATCTCAATGTGATGAAACCTCCATAGCTCCATGTAATGATCATGGACCCACTGCCCTCACACAGAAGAGACCAAATGAGTTGTGTGTTGTGTTGCAGTCATTCAGACGTGTCTATCAGGCCGCTGCAGATGTGTCGCATTTATTAATATGCGTGTGGTCTCTGTTTACCCGTTGAGATGTATCTGATATCATTGGCCTACACCCCCCTCCCTCTCTCCAGCACCATCACACCACTTCTGTGGCACTGCGAGCTGAGAGCCTCATAAAATTTCATTAAAAACAACACGCTTGGCAGAAGAAAATTTATGAGACCCATTTATTTTAATCACAACTCTTTGGGAAGGCTTTTCAATGCAATTTGTGTTATTGTGTGCTGACCTGATTGCAGAGTCTAGGATCTGCGTTTCTCTTTGTGCAATGGGCATTTGGTTACTTGATCCATCAGGCACCATTTGAAGAAAAACAGAAGCTATAATTGGCTCAAATTGTATCATATGCACAGGAAAACTTTCAGTATTTTTGAGTTGTTGCAGTGCTATAAACTTTTTTAATGGTTCAAATGAAAAGTTTTAGTAATAAATGTTTGTAGTCCACTTGGATTTTAAACTTGCTATAACCTAGGCCTGCAACCTGATATCAGACCAAACACTTGGGGAAAATAATGAAGAGCAAATTGAGCCTGCATCGGTAGCAGTGATAAAGAGATGACTATCTGATTGGAGCATGAGATGTTTGACGATTAATTTCATAAACAACAGGATTAGGTTCATTGCTTTCATCTTAATACTGGTTCCCATGGACCCGCCCTCCGCTCAGGGAGCACATTTCTTCCACACAACGCCACTGTAATGAACAGCAGCTGAGAAGAAAAATAAGCATGGAACAATATGTTTCAACAGGAGACTGAAGTCCGCACACACACACACACACACACACACCCCTACACACTCACACACCTACTCACACTCACACACACACCAGTGAACACACATAGATACACAAAGACAATTACCCAATGTAATTTGTAGCACATGCACTGTACACTAGAGATTCAATCATGACTGCTCTCATTTTAGCACCAGCTCAAACTCTGCTCAGTGAACGAAGATGATGTGGACACATAGCCCACTACAGCACTGGATAAAACATGAGGAACTGACTCACTGAACATCAAAAATATTTCTTTTAATTTTATATGTGAAGTAAAATATTATTACTATTCAAAATGCCACCGAGGGACGCACAGAGCGGCTATTTCTGTAAAGGTCTGTACTCACCTGAGCTGATGGCAAAGGTGCAGTCTGGAGCTTGACTCAGAGAAGCTCTTCCAGGGGAGAACCTGGGTTCCAGTTCCCCGCTGGCACGCCGCTGCTGGCCGCACGCCGAGGTGGAGGTGGGCACCCTGCTACTAGGCCTGCTCTCACAGGGGAGTCGGTGCTGCTGCTGTGGGAGCATCTGGAGCTGCTGGCTGCTGCTCGGCGCGGGGCAGGTCTGGTGGAGCTGTGGGCGCTGCTGCTGCTGCTGATGGTGTGGCTGGAAAGGATGAGGCTGTCCGGGATGGAAAGTGAACTGGTGCCCCCCTCCATCTCCGAGCAGTGGCACCTCAACTATAGCGGACCTATCAAAGCGCGACTTACCAGCCGAGCGCTTGGTCTGGAACATTTTGAGGGAGCTGTACGGACCTCGTTGAAGGCGGCTCATTTTGGGGGCGCATGGTCCTTCGTCCGGGGCTTGCATCTCTTCATCCATGGGGAAAGTGGGGTAGCGTGGCGGCTGCCTGCAGGTCAGTGTCCCGTGGTGCTGGTGTGACAGGCAGCTGGTGACAGGGCTCCAGATTCGTCACTGTCTGGCTCGTTTCCCTACACAGACACAGCATGAGGGTGGGTTCATTTACTGACAACCCCCCGCTCCAATCCCCAGCCGGGAGCGCCGACACGGACACCCTCCAGAGGGAACAGGCGGGACCAGCGCCACTGCTGCTGCCTCACTACGTCTACAACAACGTCTACAACAACGGGGCGCTGTGCTTTTACTATTGGAGAGGGGAAAAAATCACATTGTCCTAAATGAAGAGAGGGGAGCCATTTTGTCATCTCTACATTCTGCGCGTGCCAGCTCTAATGCAAACCAATTAAACCAACTAATGAATCACTAAAACAACCTAGACGGAGGTCTACTGTATGGCACTGTCTACTGTTGACTGTGGATTAATGCAAAACGTATAGACTACTATTAAATAAGATACGAAATAACTTAAAATAAAATAATTTACACATTAGGCATTTGGCTTCGCCTGAAAGGCCAAGGCTGTGTGTGTAGAAATGTGCTGACAATGAAAAATTACGTCTTTCTAAGCGCAGAAAAGCCTATCATTTGGTTTACCTTCATGAAGTAGGAACTATCACTTCTCTTTTGCTATTGGTAAATGGATATTGACAATCTTCTGAGTTTAAACATGTGCGAACACACGGGGGCGCTACTGTTCCACAGGCGCGCGCTCCTGCTCCTAATACTGGGATCACAGTTTATAAAGGTGGGCCAAGGCCTGAAAGCTACAAAAATATTAAGACTTCTTGTTGTTTGCTCAAGATATTAGCCAAAGTGCTACGCAGAGCAAATGGAGATTTGGTTCAAACATTATGACCTGGGCCATACAGGACACTATCAACAAAAATGTTGTTGGGAGCTTTGCTTTCTGTGAACTATCATGCTAATTGCAGGTAATCCGCCTATTAACATCTGTTAACGCAAATGTAAATTGCGCCACAGCCCAGTGGGACGTGATTGGGTTAAGTCTGAGTTAGCATACATGACCTCAAAACAAAACATCTGGAGTGTAGCTCAATCACCATTCTCTGAAATAAAGTCAAATTAAACTAAGCACACGTATAACCTGTACCCGAGGGGCACCCAATATTGTTTGTTATATTGTTAAATACTCTTAAAACACTTTTAGTACCCCTCTCGCGCGCTGAGGTGTTTGGGTGCTGCTTGTTGATGCGCAACGTGAATGCGCACGTCAGCTGCAGGGGGGTGACGTGCGCGCGTACAAATCAGAGTCACAAAAGTAGCGCGGCTCAGTGAAGAGAACGCACAGCCTGTGCTCGGACCCCTACAACGAACCTAGTACTTTTGTTTTCCCCAATGGATCCTGGAGCATGTTTGCGTTGGAAGGGACTTTGAATAATGTTGCCTTAATTTGGACACCTTCGATTAGGATTTTTACTGAAGTTTGGTCCAAACAACTTTGAAAAGTTGCAAAGATGACTGTGACCTAATCCGGACAGTGCATTCATCTTGTGGAGAAAGTAGCCCTACAGCCAGGCATCGGGAGTTCAAGTCCTGTCCCCGCTTGTCCCGTGGGACCTCAAAGTGGTCGTGATGGTGTGCCTTCTCCACTGCGTCCTACTCGGATATTTCACTTGGAATCTGCGGATATCGGACGCACAGGGGGAGTACTGTCACGGCTGGTTGGACGCTAATGGGAATTATCATGACGGCTTCCAGTGCCCGGAGGACTTCGACACCACAGACGCCACTGTGTGCTGCGGGACCTGCTCCCTGCGCTACTGCTGCGCGGCCCCGGACGCACGGCTGGACCAGGGCAGCTGCACCAACGACAGGGAGACAGACAACACAGAGTTCGCTGCACGTGAGTTTAAGAGCGTGGCTGATAAACAGCCTGTAAGGATGCACCATTGTTTAGGTGTAATACACGAAAATTCGTGAAAGGTTTGTTAGATTGATGTGACTAGTGAATACTTTGAGGGAGTGTCACTATTAATATGCTCATTGAACACTCAAACATTACTTCAGTCAGATATTGGACCAGTGTATTTCAAACAAGTAAATTTTGGCTGTGACTATAAGTTTTAGTTCACTTCAATCTCAAAGATGTTTCTTTCCACTGGAGGTCAGAGGTCAGCGGAGCAGCTCTGAGTGAGGTCACAGGGAGCATACAGGTCAGACCTGGACCTGTCTGCTGTCATCACATCAACAGACTACAGCTTGTTTTCAAAAGATTAATTCACATACATATTTGCATACTTTCTATATTGATAAATGACACCTCTCCTCCAAATATGTGCACACCCTTGACTTTTGCGTCAATAGTTGATTTCTTCTCAACATAAATCATATCTGTTACCACCACCTGTATAGCGTACATCTTGTTTGACCCTTAACTCAGATTCCATTTGATGTGAAAAGCAACAGAGCATTTAGGTGAACGCTGCAACAATCTTTAATTTGGTGCTACATAAAAGACCCAGTGTGGTCCTAACCCACTGCTGAGACATTCATAACAAACTACTTTAAACATGAGCTTTATCAGTTTTCCTTAAATTTCCTGAAAGGATCTGCAGCTCCATGGACAATTTCTCAAATTTCCTTAACACAATAAATAAACTTCATCTGATTTCCTCCTTTAGCTCAGTGAAACTTCAGAGACTTGGATTTGCAGTAGTCAGAATATGCAGATCATACAATACTGTAAACTTGTAAATAAAGCTGAATACATTTTTGAGTGTCAGTTATGCTCTTTGAGGTTGTCTATTTATTTTGTGTTTGTGAATATTTAAATAGGAATAAGTCATTTTCAGTGCACACAGATCATGTCTCTCTAACTTGGTGTCCCTATCTCCACAGAGCCGGTGTACGTGCCCTTCTTGATGGTGGGCAGTATCTTCATCGCCTTCGTCATAGTGGGGTCTCTGGTGGCCGTTTACTGCTGTACGTGCCTTCGGCCTAAGCAGCCCACGCAGCAGCCCATCCGCTTCTCTCTGCGCAGCTGTCAGGGTGAGACCATCCCCATGATCCTGACAACGGGGCCCCCCCTGCGAGCTCCATCTCGCCAGTCCAGCACAGCCACCACCAGCTCCAGCTCGGCCGGAGGAGGCAGCTCCATGCGCCGCTTCTCCCTGGGGGGTCAGGGCTCTCAGCAGCAGCACGGGTGTCTGGTTTCTGCCACAGTGTCCTCATCAGCGTCAACCCCAACACAGACTCCACCTCCTCCACCCCCGTACACCTCCCCTCCGGCCCCTGTGCCCCCCAGCCTGCCCCCCAGTCACGCTCACCCCCCTCTGCAGCTGCACCAGCACACCCCCGGGTTCCTCTTGCCCCAGCAGTACTTCTTCCCCCTCCAGCCCGACACCTTCACTGTCGCCAAAGGCTTTGCCGACTTTGGGCAGAGCTGACAGAGCGCAGGCATGTTACAAGACAAACAGCTACCTTGTGTGCCAGAACCCAATCAATCTGTCACGTGTTTCTGTCAATCAATCAGAGGTGGAATATTTAAATTTACTTGACTTTCTCTCATATGAAAGCAAATCTGATATGGTTATTTTTGGTTAGCACTTGCTTTTGGTTCGGAAAAGATCCCACTACTACAGGCCACAGAAACAAACACTGCTTATTCAGTCTCTCAGTAAGTGCTCTTGTTCTTGTAATATTTTGAGTAGGGCTTAAGTCACGTCTGGAAAGTATATTTGAGTCTATCCCAACATCTCCCATATCTAACCAGCATAGATAACACTGCTATCTTGCCAATATTTCGGTATTGATGGGTTTACAGAAACACCTTACTGGACCTTTTACCTGGTGACAGGGCTGGAGCAGATGGAGGAGGACCTGAGGACCCAAAGTGTTTGTCTAATGCACTTTTCCACCACACTGAAGCTCTCTGGATCACCATCATCCAAGCACTCACTAAACAGTCCACATGGAACAGTTACATATCATATATTTTACCTTTTGATATCAGATTTGGAGTTTTTGCCACTCCTGAGAATATGCCATTAAATGACATTGTTACATCAGGGAATGAGTCTTTGACAATCACACATCTTTCTAAAGGGAGGATGACTGCCACACAATGGAAGATAAATGTGGACTTGGTTAACATTGTACAGAGTGGGGTTGTCAGAATGGTTCCCAAAATTGATGAATAAAATGTCTCTTTCTACTCTTGTGTGCTGTGGAGTAACACTAAACCGGATGACAGGAGGTGGAAGTTAGTGTATCCTGAATGAAAGGAAACCGCACTCCGACTCTTTACCTGTCGCTGAGTCTTCTTGCGCCACATTTCCCACCAGGAATGTGGCGCTCAGATCAGTCATTGTAAGTGTTCAATGAGCATCTCATGGTCACAGTGTTAAAAACAACTCATCCCAGAAATAGAGGTTTAGGTTGCACCAACAGGTATCACCAAGCCTGGACAAAGAATACTGTGTTTCCTGGTCATTTAACTGTGAAATAGTGCTGCCCATCAGCACCTGGTCAGTCTTACACACAGTTGTGCCCTGTGGGGTTTAAACAGGGAATTATTTCTATTTACAATAACATAATATGACAGGAATTTTATGTTTAACTTGAAGGGAGCACTATGTAACTTTTCTGGTAGGGGGCCCGCCACCGTGAAGCTATTATTGCATTGTCTGGAATGTTCCACATTGTGCCATTAAACATATCTATCTTGTGGTTATTCTGTTGCTTAAAAATGAAAACGGAAAAAAAAAAAAACAAAACATGCATGGCCTTGCCTCACCTCTCCACAGATCTGACTTGTAACTTGGCTAGATAACATCTCTGTGTACATATGTTCAATGGCTGAAGAACATTCTGGGCAAAGCAGTAACATCTCCATGGAGACAAGCATGTGGCAGACCGTGCACCAAAAATGTTGCATGCCATTTTAAAGGTGCACTATGTAAGTTTCCAAAATGTTTGTTTTGCGTTTCCAAATTTTACAATTCACTTCCAAGTTTTTGATTTTTTTTTCATTCTAGTCCAAAGCAAGCACACAAGCCAGCAGTCTGTTTTATCTCTTCCGTGCTTATCTAAAACATGGCAGATTTCCTTTCATTCGCTCTGCTATTCTAGTTGTTTGTCTAAAAATTAGGGCTATACAATTTGTCACAATATAGCAATTTGAGTTAGTTCAATTATCAAATTGCTAACACTGCAATTATTTAGATAATAGAATGTCCTATGCAAATAACAAAATATTCCATCTTGTTTTTTGGAAAACATGTGTTGAACGTTTAGATCTCAACAAAAAATGCAAGGGAGTCTTGTATTACTTTATCAGTTTCAACTGATTTCTCTCAACTGTTGATGATCCTGGAGTTTACAATGTGGACTTAGAATCCTACATATGTCGCAAATCTAATCACAATCTTGCAGTCTTACTCAAAATGCAGATATGTACCAAAAATGTGCTAACTCACTCTCATACTCTGGCCATGTCACGTAAGGCCTGAGACAATGGAGACAATTCCCTCAATGCTATTCTTAATGAACCTCATCCAAAATGACCTCAAGACAGATCAGTAAACAAAAGATAATTGGACAAATAAAGCAGACTGCTGTAGTAAAGAGAATGTGTGCTCTCAAAACAGTGTACAAGTTGGAACCGCTATAAAGTAAACTATGCCAATGGGTGGAAGAGACATTTTTTATGTGTTCATTTCCAGTTTTAGTTCTCATTGCCAAGACTTCCTGTTTGTTTCACAAACTTGGCCATGACAAATTGAGTTCTACAAATCACGTAAATAAGAATGAGCAGATCAGCACATCATTTCTTCATGATTGCAGTTTATTTCAGTAGTCTTTCATGGCAGTAAAAGACAACACTTAAGTTTGCAGTCCCAACATGCAGAACAATCATTGAATAAATTAGAACAGAAATTCAACATTAAAAGAAAAGTTAAAGGTGCAGTATTCTGTAAAGTGGTCAAAGTAGTACAATTAACACTTGAGAGAACAGTTCGTTGTTATCCATTCATGCAGCCCACATCTGACAGACAGCCACATGTAAAATGGTTTCTGGAAATAAAAGCAACAGTCCAAGCCTTTTTCACGACAACAACATTCAGCGGTTTGATAAAATCATGATGACAACATTAAAAAGTCAGAACCATCACTGAACTGATAAACACAAAGCAGAAGTACAGTGCATGAAGAAAAATAAATTACAAATATGAACACAAATAATTATCAAACTCAGAATACCAGAGATCACTACTGAAAAGGTACATTGAGTGCATTGTGCAACATCTTCCATCAAAAAGAGCTGAGCTTGAGAAAAAGTGTGTGCAGACTGACACTGTGTGCCCATAAGGGCCATGCATCAGCACACAGTAGTACACAGCAGTACACACAGATACTGTACGTGAGGAGCACAGACGGACAACTGCAGCAGGCGTCTGCACCCCCCCATCCACTCCACATGTACGCTCCCAGCTCAGACACAACATGCAGTGCAGTCTCAGGTTATCCACAGAGTACACACATGCACATGCAGACCCACACATACACAACCTCGTCTCCCATAGGGAGAAAAAAGCAATCACACAGACAGTAAGTACTCAATTATAAATAAAACAGGCTGTTACAATAATAATTATAGTAATAACAAGACATTAACAAAGCTCACTTTACCCTTTCAAGCGATCCTAATCTGCCAGTTTCTCAAAAGAACTAAAGTTACAGACAGTTCATTACAAAGCCAGTCAATGCAAAAGTCAGACATTTCCAATATAAAAATACAAATCCACAAAATAACTATAGAGACAAAGTTGTTTTGATATTGACGTGGAGTTTCCTGGCTAAGTTCTCTCTCCCTTAAACTAATGGCACTTGTGTTAGAAGGTTAGGATCTTCACGTGTAGGTAACATTACCACAGAGTGGAAGCCACCACTGCAGAGAGCCGAACATGTGCCACAAGGCGCTCAGTTGTATCACATTGTACAAGTGCAATACTGTGGTTATGCTTCACTGGGTGTGTGAGGAGCACTGTCCTAAGATAGCCGGCTAATCTGCTCTTGTCTAACTATCATCTACGAGGGAAGGTTTACGTAGGCACCGTTGTGATTGTTTCAAACAGGAGTGACATGTGGAATGCTAGTATGTGCCGAGCATAAGAAAAGTGGACATTGTGGCATGAGATTACGGCTTTGAGGGACAAACCAAAACAAAAACAGGCACATTAGTAACATACATTAAATATTCAACTAAAATATGCACAATACAAGATGAAGGCATGAGCATATGTAAGGCGTTACACAATAGATGCTTTCTCAAGTGCAAATCAAAACAAACATGTCTGCGAAAAAGTGGTCCATTTAGTGCTGGAATACACGCACATGTGTGATTACATTTGGTTTAAGGTTTTCCCAATTCACTAGTACTTAGAAGATTGTATACACGACTGCTCTTTGGCAATCTTACACAAGTCTATATCCTCATCATCACACATTGTCTAATGTTGTACAATAACAGTGTCAAAAGCAGCTCGTTTTAATGGACTTCAATTATGCGAACCGTTTTTGGTCTGGTCCTTAAACCATCATCTATCATACCAATGCGAAAGGAGAGTTGTTCAAGCTGAAACTGCAAGGACAGTGAAGAACGTCAGACCACAGACTGCTAAGAAAGCACAGTGCTCATTATGTCTGCTGGACGTGACAGCTGAGAGTGATGTGTTCCTATATGCGTGTGTGGTGTCCCTTTGTGTGGATCTTCCCCTCTCTTACATAACTACCCGTGTCCATCTGTATTCTTAATGTTACTGGTAAATCCCCGTGAGACGCTGGGCACTACCTCACACCATCGCACCACAGCGTCTCTACTGGTTCAGTATCAGAGGAAGCGGCCCGGTGGTTCCTGATTGGCCGGCCGCAGCGAGGGGGCGGGATCTCACCAGCCGTTGGTCCTCTGTTTGGTGGTGTCGTACGCCCGGATCACCTCAGACTGAGACACCACGCCGTTTTCATCTTGGGAAAAGGCATAGCCGTCTGTGGAAGACAACACATGTTTAGATAATGATAGAGAATGATAAAAAAACAATAGGTTGCGTTCACATTCTAAAATTTGATGGTTATGATTTCAGATGGACGGCAGGGGCATATATTCATGGGTTTCAGATTTCTTCCTGATTTGAAAGTTTTGGTATGGCAATGGACCTCTGTTGTTCTGGCAATAATGCAATTAAAATAAATATGATCTCTTTTGAATGGGAAAATGTCCTAACAAAATCTTTCAAATCGAGAAGGAATCATTTGCCTGAAACCCATGAATAACTCTAGGAGAAATATCCAAACTTATGATCCACAAATGTTTAACCTGATCATTATTTGTTAGGAATTCGCTCTACAAATTTGTAATAATAATCACATGGCTTAAGGTCTTTTCAACCGACAACAATCACATTTTTGGGGCTGAAGCTATTTATACGAACAGAGAAGATATTGAACTGCGCCAGTAATTACAGACCATGTCAACAAATCTGCAATCTGATAATTACACAACAAATTCCACCATAGAATTTGCCGTCCACCTCAATTTTGATTTTTCCAATATTACGTGAATGCAACCTGTTAAAATGAAAGACTGAATGAAGACAAATTATAATAACTTAAAAATGGTACAAATAAGACTCTTCTAAACTTCTATGGCCTAGTCAGTGTATCCTACAGGTGTGTTCCTAACATTAGGGTTCCACTCTGACCTTTGACCCTGACTCACCTTCAGGTTTCAAATGACTTGGTGAGTACCTTGAGGCCAGAGGGCGAGTTCAACAGACCCCGCTGGGACGTGTGCATAGTGGGGGAATAACAGCGCAACATTTCATCATTTTAGCATGAAGTCGCTCAACTGATGCTAGCACTCGAGGAGGCACACCACGGCAAAGAGAGTGAGAGGGGGGGGCGAAGACAGGAAGTGAGGCAACTAGCTAAGGCTAAAAGGGGGTGGGGCTTCTATCGGGACAGGTTTTAATGTTCGAGATGGAAAAAAAAGTAAAGGAATCACATAATAATGATCTCATCCCCACCTATGAGACAAACAGAAACAAAATGATGAGACAGAAGAGACTCAACACGGCAAAATAAAGACGACAAACAAAAACATGCACAGAGAGATGAAAACCAATGAGATTTAAGGTTTTTTGTTCACAGATGGGTAGTACTCACCTACTTATGGAGTTACCTTACTGAGTTACTTTTACTTGTACTTTTTAGCACCAAACGTTTCCTTTTATTTTTAGTAAGTAAGCACCAGTACTCTTACTTGAGTAAAAGTGTTGATAGTTTTTTTCAAATTTTTGTGGTACATTCTTAATTTTAAATGCCAAAATACCAGATTCTGTGCGTTAATGTTTTGGTCTTCCAGTTACTTCATGGCAAAATATGAATCAAACGCCCTGACAGTTACTCTTTTTTTTACTCATACTTAAATAGTAGTTTGTCCAAATACTTTTTCACTCTTTTTGGGTAGTTTCTTGTACCATTACTTTGTACTTCAACCTGAGTAATATTATTCTGAAGCAACATAAGCCTTATTTGAATACCATTTTTGGCTACACTGCCCACTTGTTTTTGTCCCATAAAACGTCTTATGTATGTCAATTTTTGCATAAAGCAGGTAGATATATGATCATGCATGAGAGGTGAGGTCATAGAGTCGTAGCATCCTGTTTACACACTTTACCTGCAGTTTCCTGAGTGCAGTATTTATGTGCAGAGGTGAGAGTACGGCCCCTCTAGAGGTCTATATAAGTGGAAGAATAATGAAGTACACTGTCTCCCAAGTCATACTCATAACGTGCGAGCCGATAAATTTCCTGTGATAAACTGTATTTTTGTTGCACTGGGAAACATTATAATGACAAATATGAAAGAAAAAAAAAAGAAATACAAAGAGTGAGTTTAAAAGTTGAATTTGTACAACTTACGGAGCAGGTTTTGCTGCAAGGACTCGGAACGGTACAGACTGACGGTGCTTTTCTTGAAGACGTTTTTCAGAAGCTGGGCCCTCTCCGTCAGACTGGACACAGGCAAAGAGAGGAAAGTTAAAGGCATTGTATTTCATGTAATAAAGTAAACATTTTTTGCCCCTGTACAGGCATAATGAAAAAGCAGTTCTTAGCAGCAGTTCAAAATGAGATCTTAGTGTATTTTTATTATCCGTGAACCAGGAAGTAAGGCTGGTGCGCTGTCAGCATTACAGTGTCACAAAACTCCATAACTCCATAACATATAAATTCTTAGAGGTGAATAATTAGGATGTTAGGAATACGTTGGGAAAGTGAGGATTATGTTTGGACTGCTGCAAACAATTTAAAATTAACTTCTTCTATTTTTTTACATTTTGAAGACTGTAAAAATCAGGTACAGGGCCTTTAAAACCCACAGAGCTCCACAGGCAGGTTTAATGGTCCCATGCATCCAGTTTCAGTCCAAGCCCCTCCACAGTTACAGAGGCTGCCAACTGCTCTACCTGCTACTCCCAACAGCACAGGCAGAGGGCTGTGTGAGGGCATTTAGGATATGCGGAAGTTCATTCTACTAGGGCATGGACTAATGCTAGTTTTAGAATGGTATTTGATAACTTAACTTGCATATGACAACATGGGTGTTTGAAATTGCATTTTATAGTGTATACTGAAATAAGCATGGAGTGACCCAAGGGTTGTCAAAAAATATACTTTTCATTGCTAACACTAGTATCAAGACTACATACTTTGAATTTGAAACAATATCAATACAGAAAAAAAAAAAAACCTGGATACTTTTATATGATCTTTTTATCTATATCAGAATAGTGTGACACCACATGATAATATAAAGACTAGTACAATTATGGGTTGAAAAATACATTGTATTTTCTAAAAATGTGCTATCTGAATAGAATATCAAACCTTTTCCTAATTTTAATATGGTGCTGGGGTGCGTGCTGGGGTTGGGACTTGAGCCAGGGTGGGGATACGTACCGAGGCCTGATGCTGACCCAAGAGAGCGTGCTTCAACAATATATGACTTAAATATGGGAGGTCCATGATCAGAATGTGAAGAATGGACACCTTCCCTTGACATGATTACCAATATTACTGTCAAGCTGCAGCAATTTAGTAATTTTGAAGATTTTGCCTTTCCACGTAATAATCAAATTGGCAGGGGTGTGGGGTGCTTTAGGGGAATTATGAGGGAATTTGGGGTTAAACGGGATTGTTCTCCAAGTTTGAGAGATTTTGGAGAAGAAAACAATAATCAGGGGGTTTATATAAAAAGACCTACAGTGTTATTATGATATTATCTGGACATGATTTATAGCCATTTGGAGCAAGTGTTGAAAACTTAGAAAACAGAACACAGTTTTAAGTAGGACATAGACAGATTTTGGTCAATTGAATTATACATATACTGTATAATAGAGGTGGGCAACATAAAAAAAAACATAGAAGAAATGCATAGTATATGGTCTAGAATAAGAAAATATATAGCCTAGAATAGAATCAAAATCCAACATAAAAGCTGCTAAAATAGGAAACATACATACATTTGAGTGGAATTTTACCCTTACCAATACATTTATATACAAAATTCAGCACAAATGCAATCCATTTCAGCCAAACGTCTGACCAAAACACCACTTCCGCCATATTGTATCTAGTTGCTAATGTAAATAAATGTAGACTCCAACGGAAATGTGAATTAACTGTCCAAATATCAGAAGCGTCACAATGTTTACTTTTTGGTTTAGAAAATTAATTTTGTCTTTTTTTTTTTTAAATATGTTTTTTGTTTTCTTCTAATTAAGAGAAATAGTGTTAATAGAAGAAAACAAAAAGCTCATCACAATCTTTACAGTGAGTGGTGGTACTGGGATTGGATTTCTATAACAACAAATTACAAAATTGAGCAGCATTTGAAATGTGAATTTGGTTTGTTTCAGCGGGTTATGCATTAAAATTGTGATTGTGATTTGCATTTGAGATTAGCATACAGGTCAAATCTAATGGACTAAATGAAATCTTAACAACTAAAACATGGCTTGTACGTATCTGAAACTTTGCATGTATAATTAGTTATTAATGCTGCATTACATACTAATGAAGCTTTAGGTGATTTTGAGCTTTTAGAAGTAACATTAGTAATTGTCTCTGCTCGTTATAGACACAGATAGACACATGGCGCTGACTGTTGTGATAGCTACTGGCCCACCTGTCTGGGACGAACCAATCAGATTGTCCCAGTATTAACAAGGTATTAATTTTTCATCATTTGTCATTGTTGCCCACCAGCCATATAAAAATAATCCGTAAAATTTTACTAATACAAATTTTAATTAATTTATGACGTAATAGTTTACCTTTTGCCATGGACAACTGCTCCAGGATCTTTGGATAAAGCTTCCAACTCCTGAACTTCATCCACCAAAGTCTTGAAGCACACCCTTTTCACCCTTTAGACAAAATAAAAGGATAATTATGGTACATTGTCACCAACCATAAGTAGATGGGTTAAAAAAATTGAGGTTAAAAAATGTGCATGACATGACATGTTCAATCATCTGTGTGTTGATGTCATCCAGATTCGTGATGAGCAAAAAAATTCCCATGGATTTTTTAGTGAAAGAGAATGTTATAAATTTGCTGGAAGTCCGTAAATTTCAAAAGATCTTTTGGAACAGATAACAGGGATCCAGAGGGGATTTCCTTTATGGGATATCTATTGCAGTGATTGTGAGAAGTGCTATGGAGGAGAGGACTCACACTTTGTAGGCCACGTCAAAGACCAAAGAGGTGATGGGGATGAAGAACAGGCCCATCCAGAAGACGCCCGAGCTGAACATCATAGTGGCCTGAAACAAGAGATCCACTTACTGTAAGGTCACCATTGACAAAGGACAGGTCAACTTGTGAGGAGATAAAAGAAAGTGCCTTAAGGATAAACACCTGATAGGAAGCATCTCTTATCATGTGCCCAGATAGGTTGCATTCATGTGGCATTAAAACATATTAGAATCCCTAGAGTTTAAATTGAGCTGAAGGGCAACTCGGAATTCTAAGGTGAAACTTGCTGTTTAACTGTTAGATTGCATTTTTTAAAACTTAACGGTTAATATAGTAAATACTGGGCCTACCCACATGAAACCGAAATGGGCGCAAAGTTCTACGTCTTTACTATCAGCATAAATAAACAAAAGGGAAATATTTTTTTTACAATAGCTCCAGAAAGTGGTACCATTATTCAATCCCAAAGATTGTTGTTAGTTGAAAGAACCTAAAGCGATAAGATTAACATGGCAAGTTTGTGGAGCCAATCCCCAACAAATAATGATGAAGTTCAATATTTCTGGATCATAAATTTGGATTATTCTTTCAAAAACAGTAGCTCCCTCAGTTATTTAGATATCTGCCCTCTATCTGAAATTACGGCATCCTCAAATCCTACAATATGACTGCAACCTATGAAGAAACATTTTTGACAAAGGTAAGCCTAAATAAACTGTTGTATTAGAGAAATCGAGACCCAAATAAGCTGTTAAAAGTGCTTAAACCGCCACGACTAAGTGATCCCATGTTTTTGTATGGATACCCCTCAGGGCACAGGAAGTACCTCTGAAGTGTTTAGACCAAGGTATCGGCTTCACAGGAAAACAACTCCTCTGTGTGCTATGGTGATGGTTTCTGTCAATGCATCACAGCAGACTGACAGGCCCGGTAATGTGTGCACAATGCCACAGCCACTTAATGTTAGCGGGGGTCCGACAGGCTAATATGTGGGAATATACCATCCTCCACTGTCACTCGAGTTGTTTTGAATGTATTTAGTAAACAGTGGGTTAAACATATTTTGCATTTGAATTGGTGCTGTTGTAGTATTTTGACATTAATACACACAAAAGTATTAAAAGCTGTAATCCAATCATGGCAATGCATTCTCTGATGAAATGTGGTGCCAAAAAAACTTTTACGATGCACTGTTTAATTTGTAACGCAGAATGGCCTATTTAACAGCCCTGGTCTAAATAAGTCTCATTTTTGACAAACCTCTCAACCTAATTTAAAACATATTTGGATTCATCTCATTTTTAATTTAAGCCAAGAGGCAGCCTTTCCACTCTTGGTCATCATACTGACTAAACATAGCGAGACAGCCATCTATGGAGGAAGAATTAAAATCTTATAAGTGGGGGTTGTGACATTAGTGAGATGGAAATTGCGTTATTGCGAGCATAGCCTTTTAGCATTTAGCTTGTGGATGGTGTTTTCTTTGGCTCGGTGCAGTGAAACAATCTGTCATCATGTGTCAGAAATGCTAACCCGCACTGCATGCATTGTAATGTGGCTCTTGTTTAAACTGCAAGGCCCCACCAGCGCTCTTCCTGTAATCTGACACACTCGGTAGCTGTGGTCACGGATGCACTAATGCTCCTATCACAGTCACGGCTATCACAGGTTATCTCAACAGGGATAATCCGTTTACTATTAGTCTACCTACAAATTGAACTTGATGCATGTCAAAACAGGGGCCACAGGGCATATCAAAGGACAGGAATCTAAAGGTCTAATGCAACAGTGAAGATGTGTTTTGTAGGTTAGGTTCTTGGGACATCACAACATTCTAAACTGCTTGTAGTTTAAAGGTGTAGTGCATAAAAAATTTGTAGTGAAGGTTAACACCGCCTACTTGTCGTCATGGAGATGGTATTACTCAGCCTATAATGTTCGACAACAGCATGGCATAAATCTCCACGGAGACAAGCAGGTTGCATTGTACCACCATATTACAGGTTGTAGTTAGAGAGCATTTTGGAGCATTAAAACACAATTAATCTTTACTGAAAATGGGAATAGGGGCAGGTTAGAATCAGGTAGAATGTTTTACTGGGCCATATGAAACAAAAACTGGTACATGTTCAATGTCTTCTCTGTCAGCACAAACAAACAAGTCAAAAACATAGTTTCACAAATGGAGTGATAATTGTGATAGTCAGCTGACAAGACTTTGAGGCACAAGATTAATATGGCAAGTGTAATTTTGGCTCCTGTCTCCCATCTGAAATCATGAAATCAAAGTCTAGAATGTCACGAATGAAACATAACCTATGCATAAAGCTATTCTCTGCCCACACAAGCTCAAAACGTATGAGATGAGGGAAAATTACACTAGGGCATATGGTATTTTTTTCATCATGATTTTGAAATTGTGCAGCCCTGGTGGAAACATTTGCCGCATTCTGGTCATACGTCAGTTTAATTATTTTCGCTTTCAGCCAGTGTATCATGCATTTTAATGGAGACTTTCAAGACGCACAGAATTCTTTGAAAATAAACCATAGATGTATACTCAGTATATTAAATCAAAGTCAACTGGCTCCAAAAATAAACCAGGCAAGTTTTTCACAAATTAAATGTATGAAATATTGTTATGCGTGTACCAAAACTGCAGATGGTAACATGATATGTACTTTTAAAGGGCAATGACTAAACTGAAGCAAATCTGTAAAAGGCTCTGTACCTAACTTTTTCCCATTTGAGCAAAATACAGTTTGTGTTTCCCCAGTACAGATATTGTGTTAGCTTTACGATCACTGCAAAACTCCGCAGTTGCCTCTGACAGTCATGAAAAGTGCTTCTAAACTCATCGCGATGAGTAACTAGGATGTTCGGAATGCATAAAATAAATGAAGAATAACTTAAGGACACTGCAAACCATTTAAAATGAACTAGTTCTGTTTTTAAAGTTTTTGGTACAGCACTTTTAAAATGTATATTTTTTAAAATCTGCCTTTTTTCTCTTGTTTTCATTGTGTTTGTCATGTTTTTGCATTCTAAGATCAGAGTGCTGTCCAATCCCAATCAACACATGTTTGTTTTCTGGGCCCTGCTCAGGCTCGGGTGTTGGCGGGTCCTAGTGATGTCTCATACCAAGGGGCCCCTGGGAGTGGCGGGGTGAGAGGGCTCCGGGAACATTGGCTGTGGTTTCAGGACAACTAATAAACTTGTCTGGCTGGTCAAACAGCAGTGTCCCTTTAGCAGGCTAGACTGTTTTGACAGCCCAGTGACTCCACTTCCTCCTATGGATGCGTACAATGACACAAAAGCATGATATGCTTGTGCACAGGAAGATTCAAATGGTCCACCAAGTGTTCATAAATGCCAACTTCATAAATATAATGCAAACAAGCTGTGGTTGAAGAAGACATTCTTCATTTTTCAGGTACTCTGTATGAACTATAAGTAGATCATAATTTTCCATTTTGTTCATTGTAAACCACAATAATGATCTAAAATGGCTTAATACTAGATATGAAAACCATTGACTTCCTGTTTGAAACAGCAGAACCTTATATAGTGGCATTTTACCCAAGCATCAGTCATTTATGTGTACATGTATCACTCTTGAGCTTCTATTTTCAAAAATTGTAATGTAATTATAATATAATTCACAATTAGGTACAGAAATATGGGGAGAAATAGGGGGTAGTAGTACTCAGTCTTCTAAGGATTACTACATGAATGAATCAAAATATCACTATGAGTAAGCTAAAGATGAGGGAACACTGTCATAGAGCACTTTAAGTTAGATTCTACATAGTATGTCTCCTGAATATTCCTGAAATGTTTTGTACCCAGTGGCTCAGAAAAGGTCAGCAGCTACAATACAATTTTCCAAGTCTCTTTTAAATGCAAATCACTATTATTTTCTGGGTGGCTCTGGGTAGATCTTTGGACTATTCAGAAAAAAAAGCATTTGACCTTTATGTTGAACAGAAACCATATAAAATATTTATATCAACCACTTTTAAGAATCTATCAACCACTTTTAAGAATGTTTTCAAGTCTAACTGTTTGGGAAGGCGTGCAGAACCAAGGCGGCACGCTTCACCACGCTTCACCACAAACAGTCGGACTCAACCGTAGAGCAGGAAATGGAATGTGAAACTATAAAATTGTCTAAAATATGGACCAAATCAATCGTGGCCTGAAGCCTTTGTAAAGTCTGAACATTTTACCATCAGACACAATGATCAACGCATGAAGACAGGCCAGCACAAAAGCTCCACATGGGGGTAAGAGGAACAGCTCTACTCTGACTGGCCGCATCAACTCTAAGAATTTATTATGCAGTGTTTCATGCTCTAAACCTAATTTTGTTGTTTTAAAATCTTGAATCTTGAATCTGATTGGCTGCACCAACCATAAACAATTCACAAAAGGAGAGTGGAAAAATCAACACAAATGAATTCAAAAGAGTCATTTTGAGTCATAGTTTTTTGTGCAATTTGCCCAATACTGTTTTTTTTGTGCAATTTGCCCAATACTGCACAACATTTAAAACTAAATTAAATGATAAGATAAACACTTTAGGCTGAACATACACCTGGCCTAGTAACTTACAATGTATTTGCACTAATTGCAAAAACTATAAACTGCTTAACTGTAGTGTTTTGTGTATCAGTGGAGGAAAAATAGATCAACATCAGTAACTTTCCCACCAAATAGGTCTGTAATTCCTATACAAACAAAATTATTCACAAAAGTTGACTTAAAACAACATTTTTGGGCTTAACATTTGTCATATGTATTTTGTTTTGGACTTGTAGGGATGTTTTCCCCATTTCTCCTTGTAACATTTGAGCTGAGCTGTCTCAATGATACAAACACATATTCCTTACTGATGTGCATTGTGATATCTGTTTGAAATATGGTCAATTTAGAAAACAGATAACAGAATTATAATATTTTATGTTTTAGATTTTGGTCCAAAGGATTTATTGGCTCGGGCAGCTGCAGCTAAATTTATTCGAGGAGACTACAGAGAGGGTAGAGACATTCGGTAAACAGTTGGAACCCAGGAATTAACCTAGATTTTGATATATAAAGATAAAGTATAAAGTGGTCTTCAATATTGTAATTTATTGCCATTTTTTTCAGCAGTATATCACACTTTAAGCCATTGTGACAGCCCTAGTGGATGATGTAACCTACGATTTGCAGCTCATTCTCAAATAGTCAATTGATCCACCAGAAAAGACTATAATCTGTCAAAAAGTGAAATATCTAAGTTTTAACATCTTATCTTGAATTATTACAGGAAAAACAATAAAAATCATGGTTCAGGAAACACTTGAAGACTTCTTGCTGCTCTGCGTTAACACGAACCACAAACAAATCACATGTTTCAACTTAAGGAAAAGACTGAATGTTCACTAAAGCAAGTATGGCATTTCTCCATATGTTGCTTTTATATATGCTATAATGAGAACCTATACATTTCTAGAGGCTAAAATAGCATTAGAATAAGTGCGGAGTGTTTTGAAGACGAGTAAACAATGAAAGATCAAATGCAGCAGACTCATCCTGTATGAAAGGACAGGCACAACTTAAAAAAGGTTTTGAAATCTACAGCCCCTCAACAAATGCTACCATCTGCTTGTAATTTCTTCCTTTCATACAAATAAATCATACTATACAGGACTGACAATACTAAAACAGCATATTGCAAATTGAAAAACACAATTTGTCTTTAGAATGACAAAGATGCATGTAGCAATTACCATGCATGATTTTCTATCAATTATGGCAAAAGAAAGTAAAATATAATATATGAACAGTTTCAACACTCCAATAACACCAGTTTTTAAAGTGTCACTCATCAAAGTAGCGTCTTCAGTTCTGATGTAGCTCTGAAGCAAACTGGCTTAAATATATTCTTTTCTAATGGAACTGGTCTGGATGACATCTGTTTAAATCCTGGTTTGCCTGTCCATGAATAAGAGCTGGAAAACTAGGATTTTATAAACTTTTCAGAGAACTAGAATCATGAGTGAAGTAAAAACTTGATAAACCTAAATATGTTTATGACAAATTGGCCCACAATTATAAGGTTCAAACTGCATTCTGGGTAGTTCTTAATATATCGAGGTGTACCCAAAAAAAACCTTTTTCTGACAATGTTTATAGAAGGACTTCAGAACCAAGCTGAATAACTAATTGTCAACAAAAACATCAGATAGAAACCTGGGGATGAAATATATGATATATACCTATGTTATTATATGTATGGATCCAACAATAACTAGGAGTTAAACTAATTTTATAATTCAAAGTCAAAATATAGTGTGTGAAACCTAGTTTTAGGTTTGTCAAATGAAGTTAAACATGGGATAAAAGGCTTATTGGCAGCTGCGTTGATCTGTTGATATCCCAGGAGAGCCAGCAGGTCAGGGCACCAGAGCCTGCAAGAAATATCAGGTATAGCAGCTTACACGACATCAACTAAATTCTCTCCTTTTTATACCTCTGGCGGATTTTAGAAGTCTACACAGCCTGGATTTGCACGCCAGTTCCTGCAAAGGGCTTTCGTACTACTTTGTGGCTGGATCCTGCACCTGTCCTGTCAATAGTACAGAGCATATTTCTCCTGGCATTGATGGATGTGTGTACATGGAACCAGGCGCTGCTTAAGGTCTCGCGATGAGAGAGTGGTGGTGAGAGAGAACAGAGACAGGAGCAGCGAGGAGATCTGGTGTCTGTTACGTGGGTAACCCTGTGGCGAGGTAAGGGTGAATAAAGAGGCAGCATAAATAATAGCAATATTGTCACCAGTTACTATGGAACTATGATGGCCTGGTAGGAAAATATGTTTCTATTCTATACCGATTAAGCAATCTGCAATATCTATGCAGTATATTTAGTCTCATTCCTAAATTAAACCCTGATGGTATTTTGTTCATGAAAGTTGATTTTACATATCTCCTTTAATAAACTGTAAAAAATGGTGTTGACTCATTATCATCTTACTCCCAAGTTATATTTGATGTATGTTTGAGTAATTCCCTATTGTTCAGCAAATTTCTGTTACTTGTCACTACTTCCACTCTGGGTCATACATGTAGGGTTTGCAAATGCGCAACTATTTTTCAACAAGAAAAAACATGCTAATGAAAATCCACTGTTTGCTATGGTGAAATGTCATGTATGAAAAAACAGGGCTCATTAGTTCTAAAATTTTTAAACAAGAAGTCAATGGGCCTATTTCTGTTACTAAGGGATTTTAGATCAATATTGCAGTTTACAATGAACAAAATGTATAGTTTATTAATAAACTCAATACTCCATAAAAGCATAATTTGTCTTTTTTATGCTCACACACAACCATAGATGCCTTATTTCTAAAAACAAAAAATTTCCAATCTTCTCCATTAACACAAGTATATTTCTAAATTGGCTTGCTGATGAGCACTGTCCCCGGGCATCATTACAGTGTATTTCCTAAAAGCTTTGAAAGGAGTATAAAGGAAAACAGACAGAAGTCCCAAGAGCTCAAAAACACTGTAAACATCACTGGCAGATGGGGCCAGGGTGAAAAATGCGGAGCCTGATTGGGATTGAGCTGTTCTTTAAAGGGCTGCGTGGCTTTGGGGCTGCTGCTGCGTTCGTATGATGCCGTCTCAGGTTTCTGAGAGATGGGTCCCTGTTTGATGCTGTACGGGCATCTGAGCGAGCCGAGTCGGGATCAGAGCGTAAGGTTACCCCTCTACCCACAGGACGCCATTACTGTCCTCGGTCAAGTGCTGTGGGCCATGGATGAAAGAGACATGTTTCACGCTAAGATGAGAAGAGGAGGGTAATGTAGACTACTGCTGCTGCTACGTTCCTGTCTGGCTGAGTGAAGTAGAGACACAGCTAAATATTTAGGAGACGACGTTGGTATGTCATGTATGCAACAGTCTGACTCACAAGAATCTGTAGTGTTTTGGTTTTTGGTTACATTTAGAGAAGCGATATGACAATTTCCCACATTTTACACAACACAATATCAAAAGTCAATCTTAGTGCAAGTATACCGGTTAATAAATGTCAGATGGGCAGTATTTTTTGGGATAAATATCTATTAAATGTATCAAAAAGGGAAAATATTTATATATTTGCATCAGTGGGGAACTTACTTGTCAAAGTACAATAATATTTTAACTAGAGAAGTTCAAATAATTAACCTATGACTAATTTAATCTGCCAATGGTGTTTTAGCAGACTAATAAAACATTTGGTTGACATTTTTTTTTATTGACTTCTGTCTAATCACTTCACGACTCCAGCTAACTATACAGTTTAATCTTCCCTTTCAATTATGAAGATGATGTTTACTAGAACTTCTCTATAATAGTTGTTTTTGACTACAGATCTGACAGAATTGAATCTTCTTGTGCTGTAGACCCACCTGGGCAACAAATAACTTTAGAAACCTTTCTCTATATAAACCTCACAAACAATATTAAAGAACCTTAAAAGTGCTGATCTTGATTTTTATTATTTTAAAGTCTTAAATTATTATTATTATTTTTATGTTTTGGGGCGAGCATTCCACTTATTCACTGTGACCTTGTGGGTTATTTATGCAATATATCTGTACTGAGGCAAGACAAATTTTGCTTGTGTACAGGCCCTTTACGCAAATTTACATTGGATCAGTTCTTACAATCCACATAAACCTAGTTTTCTATAATCCAGAGTGCACAGAGCATATCTTTGCTTAGTCTCACTCACATTCTGAGTGTCACCTGTGGATAGTCAGAGTAGCATAGGGCAGAGCTACACAAACACTGGCCTAATTAGCCCAATTAAGTCATTTTATAACACAAGCCAGGAGTTTGACAGTTCACACCCATCTGGCTCACCTTACAAAGACCCGTGTCAAACAGCACCCTGACGTCTCCCACAGCGTTTGAATTTCAAGAATCTGGCAGGGTTTAGGCAGTTATAGGAGGAGTATTGGTTGTGTTCACATTCTAGTTGATTGATTTATTTTATTATTGTGTCTTGCATACAAAAAAATGCAGAGCCCTTTAAATAAGCTTATAAGACACCATTAACAAAATACAATAGGCCAGATGTGTGTTACAAAAACCAATAGACTCATTTAAACAAACTCATCTGCCACTTCTTTCATGCTTTACAAAAAAATAATGCCAACTTATAAACATTAGAATTAAACAACCATTTCATCTTGTCATTGTCATTACACCAGCACATATCAGAGCATTGACAATACAACAAAAAATAAGCTTCACTTTCCACTTCTTCCAACTCACATAAACTACAAAGTCTTTCTTCTTCAGGGGCTTAAGAAAACCTCCCAGTTTCTAAGGCCAGGGGAAGGATCTCTGTGTGCAGCTGTGCCATCAATAATCTTTGATTCCTGCTCAAATGTGCTCAGAAATTCAGTGTTAAACATATCTTTTAATTGAATACATGTTCGCAACTTGGGTTTAGCCAAGATCTCATTCAGCTACTGCTCTTCATAATTGGACAACACCAGTTTTGCTCTTATTCTGTTGACGCTGCATGGTAAATTGTTATAGAATAAATACTGAAGTTTGCTTCAGCAAAAACAGCCCGTAGCTCTGCTGCCCAGGGTGACTTGAGCTCCACTCAAAGACCTTTTTAGATATCAAGTTGATTAATAATCCAATTCCACAATCTGACCATTGTCAAAACTTATAAATTCATCAAAAATGAACCCCAGATATTTGTACTCAGGGACAGAATCAAAATTTAAATTTCTGATTGTAAGGACCTTTTTACTTGCTGTCTTTTTTTCTGAAGAGCATTATTTGAGTTTAAGCTTGATTTATAACAAGTCTCCACCTACTGCACCACTGTTGTAACATGTTTAACATTGACTATAGGTCCTCTTTTGTTTCTGCCAGGAGTGCAGCATTATCAGCATAGAGCAAAATGCCCACAACAATACTGTCCATATGTATACCAATGTCCAGTTGCTTGATTTCAAGAGCCAAGTAATTTATGAAGAGCGAGAACGGGCTTGGGGACAAAACATCTCCTTGTTTTAAACCAGCAGGTATAGGGAACCACTCAGTTCGTAGATCATTCACATCAAGAACACATCCCATACAGTCTGCATACACAGATTTTAATGCTCGATAAATTCTCCCATCAACCCCAGCCTGAAGAAGTTTCAAACACAACAAATCCCTATTGACCCAATCGAATGCTTTCTTAAAAAAAAAAAAAAAGTTATTTTCAGACAGTCGAGTTCTCACTATAGTTGAAACTGTGTAAATATGATCAATACAAGCTCTGTATTTTCTAGTATTTAATTATGTCATATTTCAGATGGAGGGCACGGGGGACCTCTATGGGAAATTCAATTTGAAAAAAATATCCAAACTCATGATCCACAAAGGTTAAATGTTTTTGGTGTTGAATCAAGACATGACTTTCTGAAGCCATTATGAACAAAAATAATTTTCCTTTTGTTTGTTCATGCTCACAGAGAAGACAGAGAACTTTGTGCCTGTTTTTGTTTCATTTGGATAAGCACAGTAATTACAGAGATTTGACTATAAACCAGGTCAACTAATTTGCAAAGTGCCAGTTAGACAGCAAATTCTACCACAGAATTCTGACCTGTCCTCAAGCTCAATTTTAAATAACAGCCTTTCTACAATGTTGTGATGTCACATGAACCCAAACTATTGAGGGTTGTGCTCCTGCTGTGATGGTGTTTGTGTCAGTATGCAAGAGGCCATGTTTACCTCTCCGGACATGTCGGGAGCCAGGGTAATGAGCGGCCAGAGGGAGGAGTAGATCAGGAAAAATACCACCCACAATCCAATGCTTCCCCAGATGGCAATGTGACTGAACTGTAGAGAAGACAGACAAGGTTACTTTGCATTAGAGCTGAACATAAATGAATACAAATATGAATACATGGTATAGACACCCCTGTAGTTGGAACACTCCTCAGCCTACCTGGTAAGGGCTATTCCAGGATATTGGAAAGAAGAATCTGACTGATAGTCGAACCTCAGATTCAGGAGGAACAGTGTGATTTTTGTCCTGGACATAGACCACTGGACTAGCTCTATAATCTCCATCAGGTGCTCGAGGGTGCCTTTGCTAAGGTTGTCTGGTCCCTGTATGACCGTGTGAATTCCGGGCAGTAAGTAAATGAGCTTTGGGTAAAGACTGAAAGGACAAGGTCATGGATACAAGTGCTCGAAATGAGTTTCCTCCGCAGGGTGGCTGGGTGATCCTTAAGAGATAGGGCTCAATACCACTGTAACACGAGAGGAGCTTGCAGTAAAGCTGCTGTTCCTCCACGTCAAGAGGAGCACAGACATCTGTTCCCGAAGCCTCCCTGGAGAGGTGTTCCGGGCATGTTCCACCAGGAGGAGGCCCTGGGGAAGACCCAGGACTGAAAGGACAATGTCTCTTGGCTGGCCTGGGAATGCCTTTGGGTCCCAACAGAGGAACTGGAGGAAGAGTCTGGCGTAAGTGAAATCTAGGAGTCCCTGCTTAGACTGCTGCCCCCAGGAGTCTGGGAGTCCCTGCTCAGACTGCTGCCCCGGGGGTCTGGGAGTCCCTGCTTAGACTGCTGCCCCAGGGGTCTGGGAGTCCCCACTTAGACTGCTGCCCCGGGGGTCTGGGAGTCCCCGCTTAGACTGCTGCACTCGGCCCCAGACAAGCAGAAGAAAATGGATGGATGGATACATGGTATAGACATTAGCTATTAAATGAATTGTGTTTGAACATCTGGTGGATTTTATATGTACAAAAATCTTGTCAAGAGGCTTAGTAATGGCAAACTAAATAATTATTTTAGTAGTATAGCACACAATTCTTCTCATCATTTAAGAGTGTACGATGTAATTTTTCTGGCAGTAGGTCTGCAACTTGCTTTTCTCCATAGAAAATTTTACCTGTAATGTTGCCAGGTGTCCTCATCTGCTTGTCTCCATGAAAATATATTTAATACTCTACTGTGGAACATTCCAGGCAAAGCAACAATCATCTCTATGAAAACAAGCAGGTAGCGAATTGTCCACCAGAAAAGTTACATCGTGCACCTTAAAAAATATTGCACTGAGTAGAGGAGAGTCTTACCGTGGTCCAAGAGGATGTTTCCAGACCGGCTTTTAGGCAAACTGTGATGACCACAAACTGTAAAAACAAATTTAAACGTATTAACATGGACTAATTCTGTAAATGTAATAAAGAGGTGAAAGGATCAGAGCAGGTGCACACAAATAGACTAAAGTCAGCAGAGACAGCTGCTGTCAACAGGACTCAAGCACTTACTGTATAAACCATGTTCCCCAAGAGGAGATAGTCCGGAGTTTGTCCACTGCCAAAAACAGTATCTGCAAAGAAAATCAAAAACACAAGCTTGTGAATCTACTCAGACTTAAACTTACTGTAAGTTCTGCTTGGTAACTTTGGTGTGAAATGTTCCTATGGAAACTTATGTACCATGGACATAGGAACATAGGAACACATAGGAGAGAGTGGAACAATGACCTGTCTTTAACAACTCTTAATACCACAATGTTTTTATAAAGTCATCAGTGTGACACAAAAGGACATGGTCAAATGTAAGAGAAACATTAGAGCTAATAGGTGTTTCCTAAAATAATAAAGACGCAATTAACATTTCACCATGCCACAAGGGTTGAATCTAAAATAACAGCAGAGGGTTAGTGTCAGTAACAGGCTCAGCTCCGCTTTATGTCCGGCTGATCACATGTGAGCTCAGTGAGGCTGTGCTGACAGCCTGTCACTCAGACTGAAAGGCTGGGCCTTTGTCTGGAGCTCAGGCACAAGCCTGTGTGGTCCTGTGTGTGGCTAACCAGCCCCTGGTTCTAATGATCATGCACCACATGAAGAGTAACGTATGTATGTGGTAATTTAACCTTGTGAACTCTGCTCAACTCTTCTTAATTTTTCTTATTTTTGGCATTTAATTATTTCATGACAAGATTGTTAAATGTTTGACAAACAAATGACAAATACCAAAAGTATATGAGTAATCTAGTTGTAGTACACTTGAACTCTAGTAAACATGGATTAATGCTTGTTAGACTATGTCTTTCTAACTGGAGAACACACATGTTTGCAATAGAGGACCATGGAGGAGAAACCTAATTAAGACAGAGTATGTGAGTGTGACTGTCCTCCCTCTTCATCCTGAGCCCAGTACGCTCTCAGAGCTACTTACCATGCTGGAACGCTTTAAGGGGGAACCAGAAGAGGATGACGGAGTGGAAGAGGCCGTTCAGACAATGGGCCCAGAAGACCTGCAGAGAAACGGGAAGAAAGATGGAGGGGACGAAGGCAGGGGTGGGGGAGGAGGAGGCAGGAGATTCCAAAAACAAGGGAGGGAGAGGAGACAGAGAGAGAAAAAGGATTTGAAAAGAGTCCGAGGAGCTCCAGCCTACCCAGTGACCCCTGACCTTATGCCTTTGTGCCAGCCCAGCGCTAGGCTAAGTGGCGGTTTTGTTGAGGCCTCCTGCGTGAATAGCCTCCCTGCTGACAGACACGCTGTATATCCTCTGAGTGTTATGAGTGAGAGTGTGTGGAGGAGTGCTGAAAAGAGCGCACAATGTTGGCCTTCAGCTTTAACTTTATTTCTTTTACACTAAGCTTATTTGAAAATTTGGATAACAACTCCGGAGATGTCTAGTCCTTCAATCAACTGCAGGGTCTCGCGCCAGGACAATATACAACATCATTCATGCAAAAACCCACCCAGACCGGGCCCACACAGATTAAACACTTTTCATGGTAATTATTAAAAGTCTGGAAAGTGTATGGCTGATTTTTGAATCTTTTGAACCAGTATTGCCAATCTAAAACCACCTTGTTTAAAATGTACACTATGCAGCGCTAGAGCCAAACAAAACAGTAATGGGCGATGTAGCATGAAACAGCCGTGAAATCTGTTCAGCTAAAAACCGCTCCACTGTTGCCCTCCTTTCCTCCGTTGGGTTGACCCAGACGTTGGTGCTAATTCGCAGAGCTGAGGCTCCATCCAAATTCAAAGAGCGAATTTGGCTGACAGGGCGAAAATAAAAACAAGACAGGAAAATATTGCCGGTCTCCTTTTGGTCATTACTTCTTGGCAAGCTTTAGGAGTTCTAATAAAATGCATTACGGCAAAAATGTCATTGAAACTTAAAACGCAACTTACAATTTCCTCAATTTTATATCATTTGCAGTAATTATTGCCAATGTTTCATGTTGAACTTTTCATGTTTGACATTTTGGAATGAAATAGGACAGATCTCTGAGCTTTAATATTTGGATAACACCACAGCTTTATTACAACTACACCTTTATTAGCCTTAATAAAGTATTAAGAAAGATTTAATTAATGACTACTTAAAAGTACACTAACAAGCAGGAGACCCTCCACCAGGCCAAATAAGAGTGTAGGTTTGTTGCCCAGTCAGAGAAAAGGTGCATTTTTATTCATGCATACAATAAGCACACACAAAAAAAAAAAAAAAAAAACAGAAAAAAAAGTGACATACGTTGGCTTTAATTAAGCAGATAGGATTATCAGTTAGGTAAGTAGTAGTAGTAGTAGTATAAGTAGTTACTATGCCTAAATTAAGGTGTAGTTAAATGAAGTGTTAGCAATCTTTTCATAAGCTATAATTTCTTGACTTTTAGATAATTTGCGGTGATTAATATCACAGTTTCACGTTAAAATAGTCACTATTGATATTTTGGAACAAAATGGGATTTTTAGAGGAATTTCTGAGCACAAAACTTTTGACTCCACAACATGATGTTTTTCTGTCAACTAAACAAAGTCGCATGGCCGCCACCCCCTAACAAGGATTACCTCACTCTCCCACTGTGTACACAAACCCAATACACCGGTCGCAGAGTGGCTCAAACTGCCCCCACAGTGAGCCAAATCATCCCTCATGTTACCATGCCATATTTAGGCCAATTAACCCCCAGCTGACAGGATTATGGCGCTAGTGTCTACACACTTCCTCCTGTCCCAGACGCGGCACGGCAGGGGTGAAGTTCCGTATCCCTTATCCCTCTACTGTAATGAATGCTAATAGAATCAACAAATGTTCATAATCATTTGTCACAGTAGGATCCTACCCTTAGCCCAACGTTTTTGTTTCCCACATTGTATTCTGGCTAGACCTTTCCAAATGGATGCCCAGTCTGATCTGTATTTATTGTTTGTAGAACTCTTAATTTGCCAAAAAAGCACAAAGGCTGCAATAATGAATTTAGAGCCTGATATTTTCTGGTTGCTGTTTTACTATTGACACTGTGGGGTACCAGGAGACATGCTTAAAAGTGTTAAAATTGTAATTCTTAATGTTAACTAGCAAGATGTAATATTAGAGACAATGTGATACATGTAAATAGTAATATGTAAAGCCTACCCAGGTCTTAGTTTAATCTTTCAGATTACTAGTTTATATTAGTTTTTATATTAGTAGATATTTAGTTTCTTAATTACTCATTCTGGCTTAAGTGCTGGACAATACTGACTTTTTCAAAAAATGAATATTTGTATGCTGGTGCCCAGAGTCAGGACTAAACATGGGGAATCAGCATTTCAGTTTTATGCAGCTAAAACCTGGAACAATCTTCCTGAAGATGTGAGACAGGCCTCTACTTTGACAATGTTTAAATCCAGACTCAAAACAATTCTGTTTAGCTGTGCATTTGACTGAAAGCACTGTTTCTTCTGTTTTAATGGTAATTTCATGATGATTATTTGTGATTATTTATGTTTTGATTTGTGTGATTTTAATATCTTTCTTATTCTGTAAAGCAATTTGAATTACCTTGTGTAAAAATTGCGGTATACAAATAAACTTGCCTTGCCTTGTATGTTATTTTGGTTCATTATTCATTAGTGATTTTCAGATGATATTTTTTACAATCTTTAGAATTGTGCAAAAAATGTGTTTGTGAATGTCTTGGTTGAGGTTCAAGAAAACCATAAATGTGAAATAGTAAAAATGTACAAAAAACGTATATTATGATTTTCTGCACTTTTTTGTTTATTTAATATAGGTTATATATACAACTCTATATTCACTATATAATTATATATTTTATATACTATTCTATATTCTAATTTTACATTCAAAACAGCTTTGCAATATTGCATGGTATACATTATATTGCCCACCTCTACTTATGCTATTAATGCTACAAAATGTTTACATCTCTGGTATGTCAGTGTAGTGGGTGTATTCACGAGGAAAACAGTCCGATAACAGAACCAGGGCCCCACCTAGCTTTCCGAACGCCCTTGGTCCCTCCCTGCTCTCACCTCACAACACAAACAGCTTTACTCGACAAAGGCCGTATCTGTTGTGTACAAAAGAGGCAGGCGCGCAGAAGGACAGGCAATGAGGGGCCAAATTCCTGCTGGATTTTCTCGCCTTGCCTCAGGCCAGCTGCAAGGAAAATATCTGGGGAAGAGAGTGGACAAGCCAGCAAAAACAACCTGCTGACCTGGCCCAGTCATCATTTATGGCTCTTGGAAAATGAGGCCCAAACAAAATGAAGGCTCGTGTTCACTATCAGACAAAATAGTGTCACTGAAGTTGATGAGAATAAAATGCAGCGTTTCGACAGGACGAAAGACATAAATCTTCATTTTACGGTAATGAACCAACAAATCAGAGACCGCTCCATAGTAATTTGTCTTTACTTTTCCATTTTGGCTGGAGCTACTGAACGGAATTTCCTCACATTTCCTTAATTGCATTAACATTCTGCAGTCATCAAAAGCTTTTTTGTTTACAGCTGAGAAATGGTACTAAGGGCAGGGGTGGGCAATACATCAAACAATTTTGATTTGTATTATAATTCATGTACACTTTGCATTTATCTGTTGCCTTTAACAGGTAAATTAAGCCGTGATATTAAAGAAAGTCTTCTGAAAGTTCGCACATCACTGTGATTGCTTAAATCCAGCTGTCACTCAGTCAGAGCTAGGGCTGAACGATTTTGGAAAAATATCTAAATGCTGTTTTTCTGGCAAGCATTGCAATTCAATTTGTGATTTATGTTTTAATAGTAGGACTCTGTTCAAAGTTCACATTTTAAATGCATCCAAGAAAATTGACAAATAGACTGAAATAGGCCTATGAACTGACAACCTAAAACAAGAATCATATGAATTTAAAAACATATTTTTATAGATCTAAACTTCAGTGTTGGCAGAATAAGACTGAAGTGCCACCATTTCCTCCACAAATAAGCAAAGATGTAATCGTTTACCATTTGCTCCTTTTGCTAATTTGGTCCATTTAAATTGTGATTAATCTTGCAGCCGTAGTGTATTACGATATGATATGACCAAAATAGCATAAATGAGCAGGAATGAGCTGATTACATTTTTGTCATTGTATTGCCCAGCTCTATCTGGGGATAAATATCAACATCTTTATAGCTACATCTTTTTTCTACATTTATTTAGTTGCTGAGTTTTATTTTCAAGTTGATACATTTCCAGAAATAATCTTGCCACACAATTATCTGAAGGGCATTCGTTTCTTCTTTTGAAATCAACTGTGAAAAGTCATGGCATAAAACTCTGCCTCTGATGGAACCCCTACTGTTATTTGGTTAGTTCCACTAGTCATGGATGTTTCAAACTAAATCCGACAGCCTTGCTCGGGGGACAAACAAGAACTCTCTTAAACAAATTGCATAATTTTCCACAACAAAAGCTGCCACACAAAACGAGCACACTCTCCTATTCCTTCTTTTAGCCCCGATCCTTTTGCCTGCATCCCACAACCCCATGACCTTTGGTGCCCCTGTCCGCCATGGCCAATCCCCCTCTAATCCACCTCCATGCAGAGCTAACCAGGTCACCACGCCTGTGAGGAGGGTCCAGGAATCTGCACCCAGTATGGAGAAGCAGGGAGACATCTTTATTACCAACCAGGAAAGTAACAAGAATACACACACAGAGTAGGTCATACCAGGCCAACCCATAGACCATGGTTGGAGAAGTCCAGACTACAGCTGTCAGGTCAATACTGTGAGGCAGAGAAGACCTGAGTCCTCATCAACAACACAGTGTAGTCTAATGTGAAATTATTTTAAAGAAACCTTCAATGATGTATGTTGTGCAGTGGAAATTAGTCTGACAATTAATTATGACTAATCAACTACTAATGACTTTTGTCATATTATGATCATAATCATTATCTGGACTATACAGACAAAAATCATAAAAATGCCTTTTTTTAAATAACAAAGACAATGCTATTTATGCTATTTTTTAATTTAAATGTCTAAATAGAAAAAACAAACTTTTCATCAGTAATACACTTTATTTGTAAATAATAAATTATCACTGACTAGTCGACTATTTCTATTGTCAGTAGGACTGCAACTAACAACTATTTTAGCAAAGATTCTGTACAGTGACAAAACAGAGCCCATACCTTGGTATTGAAGCCCATGGCATTCTGGGAGGATTTGTAGAGTTCGGGGTACTTAAGCATGTTCTCTTTTCGGCAGGAGCGCTCAAATATTCCCAAAGTGAGAGGTGGCAATGCAGTGAATAGCTGAGACAGAAATGGCAACATTAGTAACTTTCAAATAAATAAAACAGTCAGGTATACAGTAGAAAACAATGAAGTAATTTCCATATTACACAGACTATTACTGTAGATTTATACCTAACTTAATTTTTGTTATTATATACAATCATGATCACCCATCTGCTATAAAAAAAAAAGTATAATGTAACTTTTCTAGTGGGTCATCCAGAACCTCCTCGTTTTAATGAAGATGTTACTGATTTGCCTAAAATGTTCTACAGTTAAACATTAAACATATCTTAAACTTATCTTGCATTTACAGGTGTATTACACTTGTATTAGATGCTCAAAAAGCTATGAAAACAGACTTTTTACAGTGTGTGGGATTGTCTCTTCTCTGACCTGCAACTTTTTAATACCCTGTTGTGGAAAAAGCAGATAAAGCAACAATCTCAACAGAGACAAGCAGGTGGCAAACCCTACACCAGAAAAGTTACAAAGTGCACTGTTAAAGCTGAACATCTGTGATCCTCTTGACTAAGAAGCAGGTATTTAGTGTAATTTTTGCCTGGTGTTGTAATGTATTGTCCATATAGCAGCTGCCGGGAGTGCTTTGCTGGTATTGTGTGGTTTTGGGGGCTCAGTGGGTCAGTTGGTGTGAGACCCCTTTGGGCCCATCTGGAGTGGGTGTCTACAACCCTGTGTGTACGTGACCAGCGGTTCATGGGACATGCTCCACTGGACTCTTTTCTCATTCAGAGCTAGGCCTAGGAAGATCTCCATTGAAGGGTGGATTCAGGCCACTGCCTCCGACAGACTCCCACTGAGGGGCAGGAATTCTCTCAGTTTCTGGATAAACTGAAAAGCGGCAGTGCCCGTCTAGAGCTTTGTTATCATTTATATATAAAAAAAATACCTGCAAAGAGTGCATATGTGAAACTACTCACTCCACAGTTGGTGCCTCCCAGAAATGACTTCCATTCGAGGGCAGTCAAATGTTGAGTTTGGGAAATTTCACCTCACACTCTTCTCATTCATTTCTGTTTATTGAAGTAAACTGGATCTAATAAACTGTTTAAAGTTGGATATAAACTCCTTGTGGGTGAAATGACATATTATTTATGATCAAACCAGCGAATGCACATGTTCCTCCTCTTCTAAACTCATGACAGATTTGAAATATGAGTTCATTAGGAGTGGTCCCATTACAGAGCCCTGTGGGACGCACCACATCAGCAGCCCGCTCCTTTTGCTTAATTCTTTCTATTCTTTTTTATCATTCAAACTGAGCGGCCATTGCTAACTACACTCTGTGGGGCAACCAAAGCTGTTGTTCTTTCACGTTCAGTACATTTTTTAAGCCGCAGAGGGAATGAAGACTTGACAAGGGGTCATAAATAAGGGGGGACGTTTTCAGGATGCTGATGACATAGTTGTGCAATAAAAAGATCATTTTTGGGGCACCTCAGAAAGTCAGTTTGGTGTCAAGTGTAAGACATCATAGTGGGTTCGTTGGAGGGTATAGATCAACACTTACCACATTGTACAGACCGATGCACCAGCGTTCAAACAGGATCTGACCAGAGAAGCCATTGACAAATGCAAACCAGATCTAGGAGAGGAAAAACAGACGGATCAGAGCATTAGAGCAAGAAAATAAGCAAAGCAAGTCAGATTAGAAAGACTTTATAAACATGTTCTTTCATGGGCTTTTGGGGAAAGGTATATAGAATACAGATACATTGAAAGTGCACTCCTTAGAGATGATATTGCTTTGAGTAGAATGTTCCACAACAGGACATTTTAGATCACATGTCAAATTTGAGGTGACACAACATAATACTATTATAGTATAGTGATTCCTAACTCAAATAGAAATGTATTCTATTTTTTTTTTCTCTCCAATCAAGCCAGTTAACAAGCAACCAAGCTAACCCATTATTGCAATACAATACTGATGACACATTTCTGTCACAAAATCCTTTTCAAAGGCATGTATGATCATTTTTCTAAACAGGGGTAATGCATCTTCCAATTATCTTAATTTTCCATGCTGGTAGTTTTTACCATCATACTCATTTGAAGCAGTAACTTGGGGTCTGGCTTCAAACTCAGGAAAAGGCTCGAGGACAGTTTGAAATTAGACAAGCGGGACCACCAGACGCCATTTCCATAACACAAATTGTCCTGTGGATTTATCGCAGGGCTACTTTCAGACATTTATCAAGCCAGGCTGATCTCTCCACGATCAGACTGATGACATGCGGATGATGGACAGGGTAAGTTAAGGGGTCAGAGCCAGGGCTGAGAGACTGAGCGATGGGGACTTTGATATATTCTGTCAGAAGATGGAGACAGTGGTAATGTGAACCATACGCAGTCATCTCTATTAGTCACACTTGTTGCACTGAGGGAAAAAAGTATTCAGATTTGACAGCCATGTACTTTAAGGATAATTACCGCAGTATATGTACTTTAGGTTACAAAAAGGCCAAAGAGCAATATGTTTAAAGCAACGTGCTAAAATGTATACTTTTTGGTGCTTCCTTTAAAGCTGGAACTCATTGGTCACCTATCATTTATAAATAAAATGACCAGTTTGTCCCAACTCATATTAACAGAGTTTAGTGTGTCACTCATGTATTGACTGCAGAAATCCGCAATGTTTTCCAGTCCTCTGTGATATATTTTTTTCTGTTACGAATGGACCACGTGTGCCCTTGATTCGCTAATCCACCTGTCAAGCACAGCGATCTGAAAATCATGAGATTCACCAGTGACCAGACTGACATCTTCGTAAAGTATTAAAGTAGTGCGTGTTCTGGATCCCAGGCAAGAAAACAGCATATTTTTGTCACAGAGTTCTCTGAGAAAAAACGGTGTGTACTTGGTAATGTTTTTACGATACTATACTACTAGTTTTCAAACTCAATCTCAATACTGAGAAAAAAAACAAAAACAAAAAAACAACAATAAACCCCTTTATCTTCAACATCAATTCCAATACCACAATGATAATTAAAAAACCCTCCTTTCTATAAAATAAAAAGCAGATTTCAACACTAAATAATATTTCTCTATTAGTGTCATTCATGGGCTCTTATACTAGTTCTGATATAGATCAGATGTCAAACTTTGTGCTAAGTGATTTTGTCAGAATCAGTACCCATTAATATTTGTTTCAATACTAGATTAGCTCTTCTCTCTTGATAATTTGACAAGTCTAGTTATCTGAATTGCCAAAAAAAAAACAAACATAAAGTAGCAAGAGCGAGGTTTTGGCAATGGACATCCTGGCGTCTCCTCGCTTTAATTTAAATCATTGTGGAGGCATGATTTGCAACAAATTCTCAGGTACAAAGGCAATGCCACTCACAGCATGTTCAATAACAGCATTTCCATATAATCACATTTAAAGCATCTGCATAAGGAATAACTGATAGTCCATTCCTTACTCCCACGCCCAGAATATTTTTACATGATTTGTTTGTGGACCCCACCAACCGATAAAAAATTCCACCCTCTTTTGAATCAAGTGCATTCTACCATGATGTGTTTTGTTCAACAAGACGGCAGGTTACATTCTGAGAGGACTACTTTTTTTTTGGCATGGCATGATAGGCGGAGGTAGGCTTGGTGAGACACATTGCGAAGTCGTTGCTATGGGTTATGTTTGATGAGTTTGAAGCCATGAGGCAGGTTGAACCATTAGCGTGGCTCGAGCACTGGTAACGAGGGGCTAGCGGGTAGGTCAAACTGCTGAATTAATTACAGCGTGTCTCAATGAGAGGCTCTGGGCTGATATATTGTTGTGCTAAGTTTAAAAAGGTTCCTATTCATAGCATGTGGTAACTGGCTCTGCGCAAGTGTTTTGGCCTGGTCTTCGGGGGTCCCAATAGCGTCCCCTCTTTTCCCTCCCTCTTCGAGCCTTCTCTTGAGGGACAGATGCATTGATTTGCTCATTAAGGGAAGTCCCAGCCTCGGTATTTCTTCTCCTTTTCTTCTCCTCATTGAGAGCCACTCAGCGGAGGGGAGTGGCTGGCCTCTCTCCCCCAGTGCACATCGTGAAAAACAGCGACGGACCAAAAGTAGGAGCCAAGAAAAGGAGGATTGGGCAGCGGCGATAAGAAGACTTCGTTGAATATTCATCAGTAGCGAATCAAAAATCACTGATTCCAAACCCATAGCTTCACAAGGCTTGACTAAAAGTGTCTGGTGGGAGTGTGACATTTGTCCCCGAGATGCAAGTTCAGATACTCTTAATCTTTGTGCTTTGGAATTGGCAATGGATGGACTCTACACACAAAGCAAGAGTGGAATAAAGGGAGGCATACAGAAGGAGCGGAGAAATATGGTGGAAATATGCAAAAGTACAAACGCGAGCGGTGCCCCAATGTCAGGAAAAGTTTCTATGGTTTCATTCAGGATAATAATAGTCCAAAATCTCCACAGCTAATGTAGACCCCATGGAAGAGATTTTGTGCAATTGCCTCATAAATGCCACTTGTCCATCAGGGTATTCTGTAGCTTCCTGGAAATGTGTCAATCAAACTTAAAAGGCCAGCTGGGATTTTGCATCTTCTTCTTTCTTTCTCATTCATTCTCATTTCTCAATTTTGAATGTGCATGAATTATTGTTTTATGGAGTTTTAGAAAGAGCAATAGCAACATGATTTTCAGTTTGAAAAAGGACCATGCCATCGCCACTCCATCTGTCAGTCAAACACAAATTTGTGACGATCCAAGACTTGGCAAAACGCAGAAAAATAAATAAATGTTTCTAATGTAGTCTTGTTATTCCGTTTTGTTTTAGAAGTTTAAATGGTTTATAAATGATTGTTTTCATTAAAGAATTTTAGTAAAACCATAGCAACAGAATTTTGAATTTCAAAAGAACCATGCTATCGCCACGCCATTTGTCATTCAAGCACAAATTTGGCAAGCCTTGGCAAAACCCATACAAAGAAATAAGTACACTGATAATCATGTATTGTGGGAATTCCTATGCCTGCGTACTTTATACCCCTTTAAAAGAAATCAAAAGCCAGAGGAATAAGCCCAAGATAAAAAGAGGCTTAAACATGAAGTTGCTCAGACGTGGTATTGAGAAAGTGACAGCGTCTTGTACAGTGGAGCTGCAAACACAAAAGTTGAAATTTCCGTGACTTTTTTCCCCTAAAAGTCAATGGGAAACATGTAGGAATAAAAGTAAACCTATTAGCTATCCAACTAAGCATTTAGCTGTATTCTCTAGTTGCTGGTATTGTGGGAAGCAGCTAGAGTAATACAAACCAGGGACATTTGAAATATTGAGGCTGCCAAAGAGTGAAAAATGTACCATTATCTTTTTCATTCCCCTGGAGGAGTTTTACAGGGGAAGGCATGTTATGTTTTTTTCAAAGAACCACAAAAGGTGTACTAGACCAAGAGACATTGTTAGAAAACAGCTACACATACTTGGTTACAAAAATTCCCTTAAACATCAATGTCGTGCAGAACAACTCTCCAATTTCAACACAACACAGGCAAGGCAGATTGAAAACAGCAGAATGCAAAAATGTTGATTTGTTGTGAGTAAAACATTGGGCAAATTACAGAAGCTTAAGTAAAATTGAGTCCATCTACGACAGATGGACCAGCATATGTTTTGGGGATAGAAGATTTAATATGATACAAATTCAATTTTACTTTGGCCTTACGCAATATGTGGAATGAATACTCAGAAATAACACCACCACAAAAACCAAATGTCAAGATTTGTAAAATAAAAGAATGCATATGCATATATGCATATTGTATTGTGCCATTCTAGAAACATGTGGTACTGTTAATATGTCATAGCATAGTAAATGGCATAACAAATGCATTTTGCAGCCTTGTTTCCATATTTTATAATACAAACTATGTGCCCTAATCATTTACAGTCTTCATACAGAATTAATTATATTGCAACGAGGGTTCAAATGCATACTTTTCTAAATGTGGATAATAAAATAGCCTATAACTTAACATAACAATTACACTTTTACTATGCAGTTATAATTTTAGGCAAGGCAAGTTTATATTTCTAGAGTCCAATTCATATATGAAGTAATTCAAAGTACTTAAGAAAAAAACAAGACTAGAAAAACACATTAAACATTACATTATTATGGTTATACAATTTTACTACTGTTACCAATCCTCACTGTCACACCCATTTGGACAAGTAATGCACAAAGCTCCATTTAGTACCGCTATAACAGCCACAACCTTTACAATTTCCTATGCAATGTGTTTTTACTTATTTTACACTTAGAATCCATTGACAAACCCTGGGCAGAAGACAGTAAGTGCTATATCAGATCTCAGCAGCTGTCAGACAAGCGCATGGAGATCAAACGCTTCCAGCACCACCAGAGATAGGGCTAGTGCTGATAGGGGGCACTTCATCTGTCTACTCACTCTCAGTTAGAGCCTGAGCCTGCAGTAAGGACTGTCTCTGCTCTCTGTCAAAGGCCAACAACCTCGCAATGATTTATGGAGTAAACAGCATGCGCCATTAATATGTGAGCGACTGATTCATTTGAAAAGACTTTAAAAGGCTGTGTGTCCATTTTTGAGAGTAGAAGGAAGGAGGGAGACTTCAAGGCCGGTGGAGCTTCCAGGCAGACTTCCAGTTCATTAGATAATTTTCCTTCATTACTACGTGTGTTTGTTTTTTGTGTTTTCTGTCCAGCCGCGTCAAAATAGTGAAGTGAAACCATTCATAATGCTCATCGGAGACTGGCAGCGCATGTTAAGGGCCAGTCATCAGAAATAAAAACATGGAAATGCCAACAAGAAATACCAACTTTGAACAACTTAAAGAAGGTATATTATGTGTTTGCCTGCAATATAGTTATAAGCTATGACAACCATGGATAATAATTTCATATTTTGAATGTTTTAAATTGTGTGCGTCACCGTAAACATCATCACAACAAAAAGCCGTGGTGCCAGACTGGTTGAATGCTGACGGCTAGCCTACGGAAAGTTACACATCACAATAGTGAACAGTGTTTGTTTTTTTTGTTTTTTTAATGCTTTTAGTGAGACTGCTGAATCCTACATGTACCAATATGTAAGAAATAAAAGTTGAGAATGTATAAAATTAAGAGGAGTGGGTGTGTAAAGGTGGAAGTGGAAAACAGGAAATTTTGGAGCAATGGTGTCTCGAATGCAGGAAAATAAAGATTACTCAGATATGCATTAAACACTCTAAATATAACTGAGTGGGTAAATGAGAAGGGAAACAACTATAACATGATTCAAAGCTCTACAAAGGTACACTGTGTAACTTTCTGGTAGATGGTACACCACCAGAATGGCTTCATGGAGATGTTATTTGTTTGCTTAGAATGTTCCACAGCATGACAAAATGATCCATCTTGCATTTATTTTATTAGGAGTGTTATTGGTGCATTCTTACTGTAACCAGGGCTGACTCTCCACAGATCTGACCTGTAACTTGCCCCCTGGTGTCCCCCGCTTATTTCCATGAATATAGAAGAGTTTAATGTCACACAGTGGAATATTAATGACCTCTCTACAGAGACAATCAGGTGGCACACCCTCCACCAGAAAAGTGACCAAATGCACCTTTAAAGTTGACATTACATGATATGTTTCCTTTAAACACCTTGAACTGAGACTAACCTCGATGATGTAAAGGACGATATTCTTGTAGAAGCAGTACAGGATGCACTTGGCCACACGATTGTAGTTCCAGGCTCCGTGCACAAGCAGTAAATTCTTCAAGTATTTGAACTTTGAGGGTGGAAAGAAAGTGGGAGAGAGCATAGATAAAACATTATTAGCAACAGGCTGTGTACAGTGTGTATATTCTAGTAGCTCATCACTCACCAACACTTAACCAAATCCAATAATCTTGTTCCAAAAAATCTCACCATCAGTCAAAGACGTTATGGAAAAAGTTGAATGACTAATGATGAGTTGGCTTAAAAAAAAAACCTCCAAATAAAACTAAGATTCGGGTTTCTGAAAATTGCATAATAACATTGGTCTCTAGAGATCTGTATAATTGTTAAATGACTTTCTAATGATTCTGCTATTATGGCCCTGGTGAACTCACAATTTAGAGCAATTTCAGCTGGTGGTAACTAAGGTTACTTTGGAGCAGGGCAGGTGCAGATGTTTTGCCGTTTTCCATGTAAGGTTATAAGTGCATATGACAGGTTTTCATGTTTTTCTAATTACTACTTTGTTTGGTTGAATGGTACCTGTGGTAAATATTTATCATAGTTTCACATCAGACAGTGGTAGTATGTGAAGAAATGTTTGTGGAAAAAGTTGAAAAAATACAGAACGTAGGGTGGAGTTAAAAAAATAATAATACACAAAATTCCATTCAAAATACAGGGACAATTTACAGCCAAGGAACACTTTTTCTGACATTTAACAAAATAAAAGTAATTTTGTTTCATTTGTCAAATATTAACTATTGTGTAAATCTGACATATGGTTGAACGGAAATAGCTATGGAATTAGCTCACATCTGCTGCCCATGTCCAAGTAAATTTGAAGCAAATTTATAACCACTTGAATTGTGAAACTAGAGAAAACTACACAAGATTTTTGCAAAAACATAAATATAATTATGCTAACAAGGTTTTACTGAAATGAGCAGCCCACACAAAACTCTAAAGTTGTATGTACAAATACAGTAGTTCCGTGGAAAAATGAAAGCTTATCATTGGTATATTTATCTGATCCTTGCATGGTGGGATCAGACCTTAGCTGATGACAGACAGACTGCAGGGGATCCTTAAACTATGTCTTTATTCTCAAATACCTTCTCAAATCTAGCTAAATGGGTAAATTTATGCATATTTAGAAACCAAACTACCCACAACTGACTGAACCCAGCGGCCTCCACTGATAGCTGGGACATTGATACAAATTATGCAATTAGAAACAGGAACAGAAAAACAAATTACGTAACCACCCAGGATTGATTTCACTTTTTACAATTTGCACTGGGCAAATTGCAGTCAATGTACCATCACGCAAACATATTAGTGGAAGCCTGGTAGTATAACTTTATTTGAAGCTAAATGAATTATACAGTGAGGGGCCATCTGTTTGAATGGCACGCACTTAAACATGTCATGTGGATTTAAGAGGGCACTTGAGACAAACCCTGGCCTCTTCAATGGGAAGTCGTACATTGGGACATAGAAAGTTTACTGTGTACTCTTGGTTTCCATAACTTCAGAACCCTTCGGGTATAGTAGTAACATGAGGTGCAGAGCGGCATGTTACGTATTGACAAAGCTTCAGGAGGGGAACTAAAAGCTTTTGTTGCATCCATGTATCGCATATCGACAGCGAGTATCATTAAGAGCGTTACTAGGGCATCCAAGTACGGTACAAGGATTTTAATAGCGTATTGCCTGGATCTCTTTCTGGTTGTGTTGAGAGTTGGGTATCAGTGGATGCTTGTTCTACAGGTGTAACTACTCAACTGTGTAAGCTACAGCCTTGCCAGTCATATGATCTATTGTTATCAGGGACAATGTGTGAGGATATTGTAACACATTTTACACTTGAGAGCATAATGACAGGAATGACAGCTGCAGGAATTTGGCTTATTGTGGATTAGAAATTAATGATTTAGTGATGATAATGGGTGGATAATGGTTTTTCAGGGAGTGTTCGAGGTCACACAAATGAAGGAGCCAAAGGATACAAAAACTATTTAGATGACCTATTCACACAGAAAGAGTTGACGTAAGGCAATTGTTGAAGTGTTTAATATTAAAATCTAATTTATCAAGTAATTAGTCAACTTCTTTCATTGCTAGCCCCTAGCTCACTACAGCAAATCGCCTGCTTTCTCAAGTGCAATCATTTACAAAGGTTACAGCTAAAGGACATCTTCCCATCACTTCTATATTTAGGAGAGAATTGGACTGGCTTATACCCCCTCCCCTGTGCATTAATTAATTTCAAGACTGGCAACATATTTTGTTTACACTTAAATAGCATGTGCACTTGTAGGGCTGGGCAATATGAGAAATCTACATTTACTATGTAATATTGTTCAATCACAATGTTCGATTTAGTCTTATTGCAATCAAATAAAATGGCTTTATTAAGTTTCTGAACATTAACAAGATTCTGATTCTGTGTTATCCAACACAAAAAACTGTGTCAGAAGTCTGCTCCAAACCAAACGCTTTTACTGACAGGAAATTGGCTGTAGTCCTCTCTATTAAAAAGAACCAAGCTGATCATTGACGATTAGAAATGACAAAGACTGGCAATTGCAGTGTTATGATTAACACTGCAATTGTTTTTACATGGTTTTGTTTTTGAAAGATAAGAGAATATTCCCCCCCTCCCAAATTTAGGAAATTCAAGTGTTGTAATGCAAAGTTCAGCAAGAGAATAGAAATATGTGATAAAAATCAAGATAAGGAAGTATTAAAAATAAACTTAAATGTAGCCAATCTAACTAGAATATTAGAAAAGTGTTAACATACAAAAAACGGTTAAGATAATAATATAAAATACAACATTGGACAGGTAGAGTAAAAATATAGGGCTATAAAACTTTAATATGCAGTAAGTGTATTTGCGTACACTGGTGTACAATACGTGTGACAATGAATGAGTGTTCCTTGATGGAAAGCGCTTGAAGGTGGAAAAGCGCTATATAAAAATGTGACCATTTAAGTGGCTAGTTATAGTTTTTTGTATGTATCATTTCTTATCAAGACTTAATTTGGGGCTAAAGGCTTTAATACTTGGCTTGATCATCTTTCTTACCTGCGCTATGGAGTAGTCTGAGGAGTTAGCGGCCTGCAGCCCTTCGTTCCCTGAGATCCCCACTCCCACGTGAGCCGTCTGGATCATGCCCACATCATTGGCCCCATCACCAATGGCCAATGTGATCACCTTTACGTGCTTCTTAACCATCTCCACCACCTCCGACTTCTGAAGTGGAGAGACTCTGAAAGACAGGAAGCAAACCCAGTCATTCCTGCAGAGGTGGAGGTGGATTGTACTCAGTTACATTGACTTGACTAACTATTATAAAGAAATTTTACTTTTCAGAGTTGTTTTTATTTTTGTTAGGCCTGTCATGATAACACATTTTCAAGTGGGATATATTGCTACAGAAAAACACCACTATTAATGATAATATTTAAACTACTTCATACCACTGACACAATAACAAACAAAGCAGGATAATCCCAATAAAACATTTTCCCATATTGTAAAAAGTGGTCAGCAAGGAATAAACACAGTTAAACACTTTCAACTGATTACAACTCAATTATCATAATTAATTAATACTACCAAAAAAATGACATGTGATCATTTTTGACCCTGAAAAAATATTGTATTGTATTGTTCCATCTATGATACATTGAATTATTACTGAATAGATGAGATATACCATATCATATATTTAAAAGTGTAGCAGCACTCTTAAAAGTAAAAGTTTGGGATAGTCTTCCTGCTGTGAGCCTATAAAGACAAACTTTATGCTGACAGTATTTACTGACTTGCACATTTGTGTATTTTCATGGTCTGTCCTTTGATAATACCACAGTTTGTGCATAACTGCACTAACTTCAGATTATAAATTAATTTTTCATCGTGACATTTACTCTTTCCCCAAATGCTTTTCACTTGAGTAATTTCTTGGGCCACTACTTTGTACTTCTACTTAATATTATTTTAAAGTAACGTTACAGTACCTGAATACAACTTTTGACTACTCTACCCACCTCTGCATTTCAGGAGGAAAAACCCATGGGATGTCTGTTTAATATAAGTACAAAACACAGTGCCAAAGAAAAGGTGGAACACAGGAGGAATAGCAATAGGAATATATACACAAAAAGAGAAATGAGATTTGCACATTCATTCTTCAGCAGAGCAGGGCAGCATGATTGGGGTTTGCATAAAATAACATAATCTTTTAAAAATGTCTTTAGATCAGCACTTGGCAAATGCAAAGCTCTTCCTTCACTTTGAACAGTACAGTGAAGCGTGTAGACAGTGAAAATGAGGACCACCCCAAAAGTAAATACAGTGGTCCTATTGAGCAGTACAAGTCTAAGCAAAGTTAAGGATCTATAAGGCTGTATTCAAACTGCACATTTTTTTCACTTTCACCCACTAATATTAAAGTTGTTCTATGTAACTTTTATATTGGAGGGTTCCACCACATGCTTGTCTCCATGGATACTTATCAGGATACTCCAATAGGATTTGCTGAGAATGTTATAAAATTTATCTCCCTGGATATACGCAGGCAACTCCCACCTAGGTCATGTAATAGGTCAAATGTGTGAAGATGAAAGTAGCTCACTGTAAGGGTGCATTGTTTTTTGCAGCATTAAAACTAGGCCTATATAAGACAAAAATTCAATGTCATACTGTGGACCATTTCAGTCAAAGCACATCACTTTTTGTTTGATTAAACTAAGATCAATATAAAACAATAATATTACAATCAGCCTGTATGAAAAGAAGCAGAAAGAAGTATAAAGTTGTAACAACAGCCTCATTATTAACATTTCCATGGAGAAAAGAAGATGTCTCCCCCTGGGCCAAGTTACAGGCCAGATCTGTAGAGAGGCTGCTAGGCAACCCAGCTCACAGTAAGAATTAATGTTTTTTTTTTAAACATAATTAAAAACATAAAACTGTAAGATGGACAAGTTTAATATCATACTGTAGAATATTCTAGCCAAATCATTAACATCTCAATGGAAACAAGCAAGTGACAAGCCTATCCACCTCCCCCACTGAAGATTTCTGTTGATCAAAGGTTTGCCAGTGATGGATATCATGGTGAATAATTAGAAATAGAATGTGTTAAGAAAGGTAGGAATATGTTTTGATCACTGCAAACAACTAATTCTGTTTGTGTTGTTTTTGAAATAAATTTTGCAACTGCTAAATTAATTCAAGAATTCCATGTAATTAGGGTTAGGTTAGTTAGATTGGAACTGAAGGTTACCATTTAGTTAGCAGGTTTTATACAAACAAAGACAGGACATTTGCAAACAAAATTATATAACTTAAATAGTTGCAGTGTTTTGCTAATTGGGTCCTTTCAAATTTTCGCGTGTAATTTAATTACAATTTTAAAAATCAATCTTGCATCCCTAAAATGTGTTGTGATTCACAGAGTTACCATGATGAAACGCTTACAGAGTTGGTAAAATATGTATATCTTTCTCATGGGAGGTTTTTATTATTTGAAGAGTAAATCTTACCTGCAGCATATGACCGCTTTACAGGACAGGGCAAGGTCTAGAAAGTACTGTCGCACACCAAATGTGAGCGCGTACTTTAACGTCTTCCCATCAATAATGAGGGCAAAGTCGTTTTCCTTATACAGGGCATCCCCCAGCATTCCACAGTGATGGCTTAGGGTCTCCCGTGTGGCCTAAGACAAAAATAAATAAACATTACAATATAGTTTTAGTTGAAATAACACCCTAGAATGCTAAAAATGTCTACTAAACATGTTAAAATAATTGGGGTTAATAACAGCATTTTTCTTTCCTTGTTGAGAAATACATAGCATATGATTGATGTACTGAAGCATTTGTATTGCATAATTCGCTTAGTAAAAATATTAAGGAGTACTCTCACTGCCAAATAACTCACCTTTAAGGGCCTATAAATCATGTATATGGCTGTATATGTAGATGTAGTGTAAAAAACAGTTAGAAGAAATAATGACTTGCAATGTTTGTAAAGATTAGTATGCTAGGTCCTTGGCCAAAAAGATGGACCCTAGAGGAAGTAGAGAATGGCTCATGTTTGCTTACACAGTGTACAGTACAGATGTAGAGAGGGGGTGAAAAGATGTAAATATGAGAAAGGTTTTAAGTGCTTTTGAGAGGTTTTCATGTTTTTCTAATTTGTACTTGATTTGGTGGTTTATAGGAAGTACCGGTGAGTTTTAACAGCAAATACCTCTACCTATGTCATCAACACAGAAAATCCCACCCAAATGCAGACAATTTACACACAATGAACACGTCTTCTAACAAAATACAATTATTTAATGTATTTGTATTAGTCTAATCACTAACTATTGTGTAATATAGACAACTTTGGGCTCTTAAATTATGGTTAATTAAAAAAAGAAAAAAAGAAAAAGAAAAAAAAAAGAAAGAAAGAAAGAAAGAAAAAACTAGGCAAAATCTGTGTAACCTGTCATATGCCGTTTGTTGGGTAGAGCTATAACAGCATCATGGCTTACATCACTCAGTCATTTCACCAGATGCTGCATCATTAAGATGACGTCTGCACAGGTGAATTGGCTGTATATTTTCTTAACCATGACTATTGCATATTAAAATGTCATTACACATCTCTGTCTAATGCTTTTAATTGCAAATGGTACAGCCAGTGAATAGGATTGATCTACATTAAACAAACAAGTTACAAAATGATTTATAACGTGCAATTGCATATATAATAAAAATTACACTGCAAGGTAGCAAGCCCAATGTGCTAGGCAGATGCTTAAACAGCTGTAATCATTAGCAAATACTGGCCACTAGCTCCAGTGAAAGCAGGAGGGGCCCAGGCTGGTGAAGGTCAGATATGTCAGTGCAGGCAGATTGTACCAGTGGGACCCTACAATGTTCACTTGGCATAACAAAATTCTGAAACCCCAGCTTTAAGGAAATATTTGGAGAACGGAGCTTTAAGTTTCACAAAGCAGAGGAAGGAGAGAGACACGCAAAAGAGATGATGGATTAACAGAGGAGAGAGACGGAGCAAGAGGATACAAGCGCACAGCAGCTGGGAGGATTTAGACATCCCTGGTGGGGCTAAGAGGGTAGGGCAAGGAACGGAACGTAAAAGGCCGGAGATGTCATTTAACCTAAATTTATCTTGCAAATTGTATAGAATAGGATCACTTAGTTTGGAGTAGTAATTTGTCATGTGCTGAGTTAAGTAAAGTTTACCATTTCCTCAAGTGCACCAGCTATTCCCCCCTCATTTCCACAGGGGAATTTTAGTGCTAATGCTACATGTCCGTTCCTATAGCCTTTTTGTTATGGCTACAATGGCCAGTTTAGCCTGTGTGACTGTCTTTGGTTTTGGTATGTGGCGTCCATTCACAATCTACAAGAGCTGTCCAGAAAGACTGAGCGGACTTCATTGTTGATATAGTCCTTGAGTGATATGACCAACAGGACACGACAGTCAGGATGTGGAATCTGGACATTTGTGTGGAAGAAATGTCATCATCTGTCTCATATTTGGGGCACCCACGAGGAGAGACTTAACTTAAGTTAGACATGATGTTCACAAATAAGGCAGGATTACTGCTCTGAGGTATGCACCACTTCAAAAAGAGGTTTTCCTTTTATCCTAACATGCATATTTATTTTTACTTGCTAATCAAATTTTGTGTTCTACAAGGGAACTGCACAACTTTTCCAGTAGTAGGTATACTACCTGCTTGTCTCCATGGAGATGTTCTTCCTTTGCCTGGAATATTCTATTGTTTGGCATTACACTTGCAAAAAAAACAAAACAACATCAGGCCAAATTACAGGTCATGTCTGTGAAGAGCCAACCCGATCAAAACAAGAATACATGTTCTTAAACAGGCAATAATCATATTTATCCATAATAAAGGTAAATAAATAAGCATTAAATACCACACAGTGTGGCATTCCGGGCAAAGCAATGTAAAGAGACAAGCAGGTAGCACTCATCAGTAGAAAAGTTGTAATTTGCATCTTTAAACCAGATGCCATTCTTTATGTCCCCTATTTATTTATACAGGGGTGGGCAAATGATGAAAATGTTGATAATGATTGTAATTGTAAATCTTGTTTTGAAATTCATTTACAAAACATGCACAAAAATAATTAAATTTATTAAAATTAAAGAAAATAGACATGGAAAAAAGAGAATAATTGTAATTTCTGCACCTTTGTCTGATACTTAACCCCAAACTAATAAATTTAAATACATTTCTGTTGGATTGACATACTATTGTTTTGATAATCGTTATTATCAGGATTTCACCTACCCCCAGACAGCACTATTTTCATTTGTGAAATACAGTATAACTAGAGCAAATACCAACTATGCTTTAGAATTTCAGAACGAGCCCAAAAATTATCCCCTCTTTGATAACCAGCTCTAACCAACAATAAGAAACATGCTGCTAAATTACTCTTGTGGCATGAGCACATACTAACCACACACACGCACACACCATTTTCTCTGCCTGATTGGGCAGCGCACTTTCTCCTTGTTTGCGTTCTAACAAACTGCCTTATGTAAGCATCTGCTCAAGCACACCAGAATGGGAACTGACATTTCAAAGAGCGTGCCTTACATATACTATGCACCAGCAGGCCTCATACTTATACCACAGGCTCCATTTATCACTGCAAATGAGTAGATGACAGAGTGAAAGCTGTCCATCATCACCCTCGCATACCCCCCCTTCACATCCTCTGCCCCCGCGTGCTACAGGCTCCGCTGGGCTGGATTTCAGCACCATCTGTGGATTGAGGGCTTAAGCCTTTTTCACTGCTCCCGGTGTTGGGACGTGCCCTTTGCAAATGTAGAAACAACAGACAAGACGGTCCTGCTGGGGGGTCAACACTCTTCTCTGTTGGGTGTCTTAAATGCTTTAGTGCAGATTTTGGATGTGTAGCGGAGCAGTGCTGTTTCAATACTTCCTGCGGCCTTCGTCCTCTAGTCTTTTCATGTATTTTTTTTTTTTTTTTAGATCAGGGGTAAAGCTGAGCCTTATCATCATATTGTTGATACATTGTAATAAATAAGAGTAAATATAAAATTTTGAATATTGTAATATAATTGAGAAGGCAGTGCAGGGGAGGCGGACGAATATTGCAGCTAATTTCTACTGTTAAAGTCTAGAGAAAGTTAAACACTGAGTGTGGAGGATATGCAGAAACTAAACATATGAATAATGCTATGTTATATTCACATTCTTATTTTAACTAGTGTTTGATGGTCTGATACAGTGTAAAAGGAGAAAAGTCAAGACAATACTTACGTCTAGAGTGCCTTCATTGATCGCAAGCATCCCCATGTTCTTGGTCAAAAGCTTGCAGGAATGTCCTAAGAGCAGACACACACAGTACACATGAGATGCAGATTCTTATTAGGACATTTTTGTTTGCAAGGCCATAGCCTCATATTTTCTAAATTATAGATTATTATTGTACTTGCGTGCTCAGCTTTTGTGTTGGACACAGCCTTTAAATATGCATGTACATGACTTAAAAATACATTTATGTTTTACAGCCTGAAGTCACTGTCTGTGGGACATGAGTAATGAGTTTGGTTTACAAGGGTTTGTCAGTTTCCTGTTTTAATAGGCAGTTACAACTGTGAGCTGGCCAGCACTGCTCTCAGGGGGGAGCTCTTGGCTGGGACAGAGGCGGAGGGCCACAACAAGGTGGTAGATGGTGTCCCATTAGGGAAAAGAGAAATGTTCACTAACTAAACTCAGGCTTTCAGCTGGATCCCAGAGTTATAGGAAGGGCTGCCATCTGTGGCACAACCACAGAATATTTGTGGCCTTCCACACTTTGCTTCTGTCTGGAGAGTGCTTACTTTCCTTAAGGGGATTGCCACAGAGCAAATGTGCTGTGAATACATGGGTGGCATTTTTCAATAAGATACGGATAAAACATGCACAATGCCAAGGTCAGAGTGAACACAGGACCTCATTGGCGTCACACATAAAGGAAATGAGAGTGTTTCACCTTCAGGTCTCCACCAAACAGGGCTGGGCATGGCTTCTAGGAATGTTGTTATAAGAGCAAAGGTGTAAAAGTCCAAAAATCTGCCAATGTGTGGAAAACCATCTCAACTCTGTCTCTGCTCCTTCCCCTTGTCATTTCCCGCCCCAGCCCTTGTGTTCAGTGTGCTTACCTTTAGTTCACTTGACTCAAATGCCTTTCATATCTCCACACTCAAAGTTGCATGCCTGGCTTTTGTGCATCTTGGTCAGAAACAAACACTGCTCTCAAGGGATTTGAAGAATGTCTGACATTGAGACTAATGACACGGCTAAGCTACAGTTTCATTTGCACATTTTGTCAAAGAAAGACTCCACATTTCTGGTATCAACTTGACATATACATTACACGTGCACACCTCCCTCAGTCAACAAGTGGGTGCTTTGGGACAGAGTACCCGGGGCAATCCTTCCTCCTCCCTCAGACAGCATGTCAGAATATTGACTTTACATTATGCAAGGGTGGTTTGAGAACACACCAAACATGTTGAGTGTATAGTCTATGGTCTACAGCGCCTGGTGTGTCACTCAAATAGGAAGGCTGTTCTGTGTCAAAGTGATGCTTTTAAAATAGGTCAACACTGCCAATGCCCAATGTGGCTTTCACTAGCAAAACACCAAAAAGTACATTTTAATGAGCTATCACAGCAATCTAGTTATATTGGGATAATTTTTCTATGAGTTAAATGTCAGAAAACAACATCAATATAAAGATGGAGATTTTACAGAGCTACTCGGTAGAAAGACAGCCCGGGGAGCCTGTGCCTCTGCAGAGCTCTCTGGCTTTTGGCAGGGCCCACACAAAGGGCTGATTCAGTCGGCCACAGAGGTAGGTAGTCTCAAAAGCAGCCACTCTTGGTATATATTTTTCTAAACTCTGCGTTAATATGTCAGGGGTATAGAAAGTTGATCTATTTGTAGTAGCTGGCCACATTTGAGCCTAACAGCCGCAATGCGTTAAAGACAGGTGTCACTCTTAGATCAACAGTAGCAATACCATCCTGACAAGATCTGTAACAGTAAAATCTCCAGAGTGCTACATGTGTGAGAAGTGGAGTCTTGTGTGCATATAGATGTTATTTAGTTCAGATCTGTGAAGTCTGCTCATACATCATTTAGTGTTTTGCAACTGATGCTTTAGCTAGATATGTGTGAGGAGGAAACCCTGTGCTGTCAGTAGTTTGTCTGGAGGATGAAGAATGACCAAGTAACTGACTGGAGGACCTGTTCTGAGCTGCGTTTCACCTACTAGCGTGGCATATCAAGTTAACTCATGACTTTTAGGTAATGCCATAGGAACTTGCCATAACAAGTTTTCATGATTTTCTGATTATTACTGTTTTTGATAGGATAGTGCTTATAGTACTGGTAAATATTAATCATAGGGGCAGTTTGGGGGAAAAAAAGTTGAGAGGAAAAGTACAAAAATATAGAAAGTAGCAGTGACTTCTAAAACAGAATACCACTACCTATGGATCAACAATAAAACTTCCATCCAAAATACTAGAAGGATTTATGTGCAAGGAAGGCATTTTTTGACAGCATAAACTATTCATCATAACTGTTGTGTGATTTAGACAAGTTTTGGTCCTTGTTATGGTCCTTGTTATGGTTTCTAGGCAACAGTTATGGAACTACTTCTACTTGTCATACCTCTCCGTATGTTGTACCTGCTGCTCGTGTCCAACCAGGAAGTGACATTATAAACTTAACCATCAACCAAAAACTTGGTCAAATCTTAAATATAATTATGTTAAATGTGTCACAATGAAATGAGTAGTCAAACCACTTAACAACTTTCAGAGGTAGTGTAGTGTACTTTCAGAGTGTAGTTTTGCCATTACGGTAATACACACAACAACTAGGATGCTAACTGTGTACTTCCTTTATAATTAGTTGCAGACAGAACACAGCAGACTTATTTTGGCCTCAAGAGCTGCTTATACAATAAATCTGTAATAGGGCAAGGTAAATTTTCCTGAAATACATGGGAAAAAATATGGTACAGGCCCTTTAAGCAGTTTGTGACAATGTTTTTGCTTGAACGTTATTCAAACATTGTGTCGAACAGAAAAGGGACTTGTGTGCACTGGAGGCTGCATTTCAGCTGGAGGCTCAAAGCACAAATCTCACCAATATTGATGGCTGTTTCCTGTTTGTCTCCGGTCAGGATCCAGATCTTGATGTCGGCTTTCATCAGTGTCTCTATGGTTTCGGGAACTTTGTCTTGGAGCTTGTCTTCAATGGCTGTGGCTCCTAGCAGCTGCAGGTTCTATAAACAAACATGGACAAAGTCAGGAGAAATTCAATACATTTTAAAGGTGCTGTTCCTGATGGTTTAAAGTCCTAAAAAGGTGAAAAACTTTTTTTTTGTTTTTTTATATGGTTTGCAGTGATCCTAAGTTATTTCTCACGTACCTTATGAATTCAGAGCATCCTCATTATTCACTGTGATGAGTTTATAAATGATCTTCTCAACTTTTAGAGGCCAGAGCGGAGTTCTGCAGTCACAGTAAAGCTAACAACTAGCATGCTACCACGCACTTCCTGATACTCTGACAATAAAAAGCTTTATATTTAAATACACACAGCAAACTTACTTATTTTGACCTCAAGAGCTGCTTACACATCTGTATCTGTATTGAGGCACAAGACACATTTTGCTCAAATACATGGAAAAAAATTTAAAAAACGTGTACAGGCTCTTTAATTAAGAAGTCTTTAAATCGTCAAATGTCACTGAAACATGTGAGCCAGCATTATATCAGTGCTGCATGTTTTGACTCCAATCAGTGGGTCTTGTTTATTACCCAAAAGAGTACAGCGGTTTGGGATCAGTGGCTATGTTTATAAGCACACCAAAAATCTGATCATTATCTGATTTCTGGAATGATCAGACTGTTGATATGCCATGTAAACAGTTGCATGCAAGTAATCTGATTTGTTTAAGATTGTTCACACCTGTGCAAGTTTTGACAAGGAAAATTAAACAAAAACAGAAAACTAATATGGCAAGACAAAAATGAAATAGAAAATTTTAATATGCAAACAGTTCATTTAAAACCACTGTCCTCTGTTACTGTCTTCCAAAAATAAGATCTAATAATTGGGTCATCTGAATATAAGTAGGAAGCTCTTTAAATCATCATATATCACTGAAACATGTAAACCAGGATTATGTTGAATGTTTTGCCTCTAATCAGCTGCTCTTGTTTATCACCCGAAGAGTTCACTGCGGTTTGGGATCACTGATACACCACATACTTCCACCCACAATATACTACGGGTGTTTTCCCAGGAAACAAAGCAGTTCTTCAGGGCGCGTTGTGGGGTCACGTAGCCCTATCACAGGACTCAGGACATGACAAAACACAGGGAAAAGGGAGACGAGAGCCAGCAGCAGAAAGTAAAGGAAACCCAGACCCTGAGTAAATTTTAAGCAAATAACTATAAATTAAGATAAATAATACAATGTCTGCTTAGCTCTAATTTGCCATCTGTAAATTGTATAAGGATTGTTGGAGGAATATTTATGTGGTGGAAACAGATTGGATCATGATTTCAGCCTGAAGTCAGGGTGGGACTAACAAGTAAAATACATATAATTTATGTTGTGGTAATGGTACATCAGAGGAGAGTTTTATAATGAACAATGAACCCCTGCAGCTAAGGCAAGTAAAACGTCCATATTTTTATTATTTCACGAAACATGAAACCCTAGACATCTGTATTTATCATCTTAGTATTATTACTTCACTTTTTATTCCCTTTTCATTGTTATTATGCCAGTGGTTAGTCTAATGTAATTGTGAATGTAAATTAATTAAAGAACGTATATCTGATTAAAATAACACAACAATACTAAAAAGTATGGACTGTAACGTTTCTGGTGGTGGTGAGGATATCTTGCTTTTACTCAATTAAATGTGTTTTTGTTGCTAAAAATGCCTTGGAAAAACATGCACTCGGATTTGCCACTCTACAGATATGATCAATAACTTGTCCTGGTATTGTAACCTGCTCGATTGCATTGACAGGATTGATCCCATAGTGCGGAAATTTTCTGGCAAAGCAATAACGTCAATATCTTCTAGAAAATGTACATAGTGCAACTTTAAATTGTGACACACAAAAATAAAACAATGACCATAATACATAATACAATTATAAAAAATCAAATTAAAAAAATAATAGAATAATAAATACAACATACAAGTTCACAGACCAAGTCACTACTTTGACTTTATCTGTACTTGATGGCAAAGGAGAATCCTATGAGCTTCAACTGTAGCTCCAGTGCTCCACCCTGTGGCCGAATGTGGAGCATTTTCACCTGTAGTGTAGCTAGCTCTAAAAGTGAACCTCAAACATTGGCAGCAATTTTTCTCAATAGGCAGGGGCACTGAACTTTCTTCAGAGAAACACATAAGTGCATTTCATGATTGATTACCTCCATTTGTTTTGGGCAGCCACAAGCTACCATGAAGAACATGCCAAGTGCTTGATTTACGACTGTGGCTTCCTGTGTTTGACGACCGCTTCCAGTCAGACCTACCTCACACTAAACCCAATCTACCTCGCCTAAATCTTCAGACCTCATCACAACATAAACATTACATTTCTCACATGTTCAGATGTGCAGGTGTGATACGGCAGCTTTTTGGAAGGCCCTTTTGCTGCTGCTCTTTCAACCAAAAGTACTAATATTGTATGAATATTTCTCACTGCACGTTGCTTGCACGTTCTACACTTCTATTTTAGCATTGCCATGAGACAGAAATTTAAAATGTGACACTAAGGAAAAGGGTCAAAACTAATTTTCATCAATTTTCACCAATTTTCAACACAAATAATGCTGTGTAAAGTTATCTCATGATCTTACACTAGTTCCTATCAAACGCAAATCTAAAACTTTTCAGGAAACTAGTTTATCACTGATAAGTATCTGGGTATAGATTTTTTTGATGATTAGGTCTGCGATCACAATAGCGCTGCAACAACTGATCAGAGTAGGCTATTTGTCCATTTACTTTCATATTTCTCCTTGTATTGCATGTTATAAAACGTAAACAGACAAACCTTTTCAATAAGTTCATAGCTCTCCTCCATCTTCAGTGCTCTGTTTTGCAGTGATGTACAGGCCCGGTGGTAGATTTCTTGCCAATGCTTGTAGGATGACTCACTAATCTCTGCCACAGCAAAGCAGAGGGTACGCAGCCCTTGGTAAAACAAAAGTTCAAAATTACAATAATTGTTTTTTTTATTATTATTATTTTTAAAGGTTCACTTGGTAACCTTTCTGGTGGGTGTTTGCCTCCAGCTTGTCTCCACAGAGATGTTATTACTTTGCTTGGAATGTTCCACAATATGGCATCAAACATATCTAGTCTGCTCAGACATAACCTACTTGCCTCCACTGATAAGATAAAGAGGACGTTTAATTAAGTTGATGACCCCGCAAAAACAAGATGGCCCATCTCAAGGGGCTTATTGTCCAAATAAATAGAAATTAAATGCCATATTATAGAACATTCCGCCAAAACATCTCCATGGTGACAAGCAAGTGACGGTCCCTCCTCCTGAAAAGTTACATAGTGCTCCTTTAGTCTATTGACCTTATATAATCTGTGCAACCATATAAAACTCTTCAGTCTGGTGAGTAAAACGCTGTGCTATTTAAAATCTAATCCATAGGCTGACAATCCTGTGTGCTATTTTTAGCCCTCATCAGCTATTCTGGATGACATCATTTTGCTGATGTCTCACAAGGGGGCAGTATAGACACAAAGAATGGACTGATGCGGCTCTCTCCAATGCCTTTGCCTAAACCTCATTACCATAAGCCTCTAACAAGTAAATAAATGAATATACTCAGCTTCTCTCACATTCCTAAAGTACTGTTTTTACAAACCAATAGAACTTATTTACCAGAGATGTTTGTAGACAATACATTTGCTCACTCACCTTCTGTGGCAAACTGTTCTAGGTGCTTCAATGTGATCTCTTTATACCGGGAACTGTCTGCTAGACGGTCGTAAATCACTGTGTCCTGGGCAGAGGAAAACAAGTACTGGTTACACAAACCTCCAAAAAGCTGGAGGAGACCTTAGACGACCAACAAAACGGGATGTCTTTGGATGACTTTTAACAGAACAAAGCGGCATTAAATGTGATTCAGAAATGAGATGAATACTGCATGTATAAAACTCAACATATTTATCTATAGTGGTTATTATGCTATAAAAAATGTATTATAACATGTATGACATACTGCTAAATGATTTGTTAGCAACGTAATCTAAAAGGTGCATTATGGAACTTTTCTATAGGACAATCTGCCATTTGATTATCTCCATCGAGATGCTTAGTCAATAATGTTTCACAATAAGGCTTTAAACGCATCTCTCCACTGAGAGAAGCTAGTGATGCCACCAAGCCAAGTTACAGGTCAGATCAGTGGAAAGGTGAATGCAGGTCTTTTTGAGCAATACAATTTATGAAATAAAAGCTATATTAACAAGTTTAATGTCAAACTATGGAACATTCTAGGCCTAGCAATAACATCTCCATGGAGACAAGCAGATGGCAACCAAGTTCCATAATGCACCTTTGTATTACAGCTTAGCTCTGACTTATATGGTATATATAATCAATACCTAAGAATCTAGTAACTATAGGGGCACATTTTTTGATAAAACAGTTTGTAGGGTTTTACTAGAATATCTTTATCTACGTGTGTGCCTGTTTTTCAATATAATACAAAATGAACTGTTCATCAAGACAACCTAATAAATCTACAGGCAAAACATGATGCTCTTGCTATATCAAAAAGGAACTAGTGAAAAGTAGATATTGGGTAGAGAGCATTTAACACTGTGGGACGGCCTGTCATGTGTTGCCATGGCGAGAGACAGACACTCACGGCCCCTTTGCAGTAGAGCCGAATCTTCCCAGATGGGGTGCGCATGATGACGGACATTCTCTTCCTAGCACTGTCACATCACAGAGGGAGACAAAGAGGGATTTGATGAGATTAAGTCATGTCCTATTACTGGTGTGTTTAGGCTGCTGAATTACCTCATGCATTTTGAGATATTGCACAAAGGAAATTATTGTGTAATTTACATGAGATAAGGAAATAGCAATGCAAGTAGTTAACAGATTTTTCTATATTATTATATTATTTGATTTTACAATGAAATCTAACTTGCTAGTTTGAACATTCTGATGAAGTTTCTAATTTTACTTCATGGTTGGACATGGGGAATCGTGTAGAGGTAATTCCATAACTGTTATCTAGCAACCATACTATAAACAAGGTTTAAGGCTCTATTTTAGAATAAAAAAAACTAAAAAACATGCCTTCATTTTGAATGTTTATACAGTCAGTGTTCTTGCACATAACTAACTCTTACTTTTTTATGGAATTGTGTGTATTGATGACATAAGAAAACATGAAAACATGTCATATGCATTTTAAGTACAATTTTCGGAAGAATAACATAGGAACAATATGGCTACCATCCAACTGACCTCGTAAACTCCAACACATGAAGCAGTTCATACTTCTCTTCTTTTCCAACCTAAAAAAGGAAAAAAACTAACTCTATTAACATATTGTGGCAGTGACATACTATCTTAATAACACAAGCTAACTTGCAACCTTATTACAATCAAGCCTAATTGAAGTCTGGATGCGTTTATCAGTTTTGTCATTCTAATGTAATGGCAGGGGAATAACAAGGTAAAATTCAATTAACATCCCTTATTCCAGAAAGTGCTGGGTACACGATGGAACAATTAGAGATGCACACGGCTTAGAGAGGCCTATTAAAAGGTGCAAAATGGTGCAAACATTTTGAACACAGTGTTCTCAAAATAGATAAAAATAAATGGTTTTGGCCTTTGTGCTTTTGCTTCTGTCAGTGCAATCTTTATGTCAGCCAATTAAGAGAATAACAAGAAGATTGACCTGAGGACAGGACACATGGTGCACCCACTAGCAACAGTATTTATAAGCTCTATGTGAGGTGGGTAGTTACATTCAATCACATGTACAACTACTTGCTTTTTACTAAAAATGTAATTCTCAGAGTAGTTTTCAGACCACATACTGAATACCATGTTTAATAGTAAATTATTTCAATGCGTTTTCTAGATATTATTTAGTTTTCTAATGTTTGTGGGCCAGATTTAATGTTTTGTCCTTCCAATTACATTCACTTCCAGTCATAAATCAGAATTTAAATGTTATACTCACTCTTACTTAAGTAGTAGTTTCCCCCAAATTCTTTTTTACTCTTATTTTGAGTAATTTCCTGAACCATACTTCTACTTGAGTAATATTATTTTGAAGTAACATTACTCACATTTGGGCAATCTTTTTTCTGGTTATTCTACTCTAAATTCAACTCTTCTCACTACTAGCTGTGTATGTTATGCATGTTTATTTTACATTCTACAGACAAATTAGAGTGTTATCAAGCTATGCTATTCTTGTTAGATGCGAAAAATATAACTTACGATTTCCGCAATAACGCTGTCAGGAGTTCTACCGGAAAACACAAATCCCAGGTTGCGTGCAGCCCGGACAAGAGCTCCTTCATCTACAAAGAAACACTTTTTTAATAGATTGAAAAGGTTGTCAGCGGACACTGAGGTCTGTTTAGGAGGTGCAGCACAGAAAGTAGGCCTTTGTATTTAGCACACAAACTGGTTCATGTAGACAGAATGATGACAATGAGGGCACAAGTGAAGTCAGTGGACCAGGTACGCTATATTTCAGCAAGAGATTGCCAACGGGGGAGAAAAAGCTCTCTGCTTGTTTTTTTTCTTTTTTTTCTATCATTTATATTACAGTTCAGTAAGTGTTCCGCATTTTAAAGCCATACAGTGCAGCAAAAATTGCATGTTTACAGAGGCCATTTTAAGCATTCCATTAACAAAAAATAGCAATTCACCACAAATAAGCTTAGGAATAGTTTTCATTTGTATGCAATATTAGTATAAGATAAAGCAAAATGTATGTAAATAATTCTTATTTACCATAATCAAAAATTTCCTAATAAAGTGTTGTCATGATATTCTATTTAAATACTAAGATATGTGTGGGTATTGATTGCTTGATTTTTTTTTGATAACCCTTTAGAATGTCTCTTCATTATTTTTTAGATGTTGTGTATTTATTATTATTATTACGTGAACAAGATTACCTAACAATTCTACTGAATTAAAACTGCTGTTATTTAACTCCACTTGGTCAGTTTCCAAAGTGGTGTTACCTGGAGACGCAGCCTGGTAGGTGATTGTATCATCGGACCGCTCTGGGACTGCAGTGTGACAGATGGCCATCATAGTCATGAAGTCCAGGATGACAGCAGCTGTGGGCTAGAGGAGAGGGCACAGGGACATTTAGAGATCTGCCATTGAAACATATCACAACATAAGGTAACAAAACAACTAGAAAAGGTGGCTATTAAGAAAACCACAGTTGGGATATCTCAGTATAGTTCAATGTTTATAATATACAAAAGGGCTGCACAATATATTGCAAAAAAAACCAAAAAAAAACTATTTGAGTAGGTACAACTCTTATCTTATGACGAACATACTAACAATTGAATTTCTTAAAAAAAAAATGCATTTTCATCAGACTGCAATTATAAAAACACAGCTGTAGCTGTCCACACAGCTACAGCAGCATTAAAATTGTGCTGTGTATCATGGCAACCATGCAGGAGCAATAAAGGGGAGAATGAATGAAGTTGGGAGGGAGGGCATATCAAAGGCCCCTTGTAAATGAAAGTACACATAGTCTATTACTGTCCAGGTGGCAGTGGGAGCCCTATCTGCCTCCTAGCTGCATGCTAATCCGCTACGGGTTGACAGGTATCCTCTGAAGGACATGTCAGCATATGCTCTACAGTACAGCGCGCGCGCGTGCGTGTGTGTGTGTGTGCACGTGCATACACAGTATAGCGTTACAGTGAACAGAAGTGTCATTGAGTAAGGATACTTATATGAGATTATATGGCTTATGCTTTATGTCAGTTGTTGGTCCTTTCACACACTTAAAAGGTGCACTATGTAACTTTTCTGGAGGAGGGAATGCCACTGCTTACCTGTTAGCTTCTCTGCTTCAATACCTCACTGTGTGCAAACCATGTGTGTGCAAGTTTCTCTATGTTACAATAAATAGTAAATAAACTCATATTTGACTAGGCATGCTATTGTAAGTGTTGTGTTGGAGGCTATGTTTAAATAAAATACAAATTGAGGGCAGAGATAAACAGGGTACAGAGGGCAGGACATGTTGAGAGCTCCTGATAGCACAATTAGATGTGACAGTTAATACCGTGCTGCCAGCTCTCGCCCCCACAGACTCCTGGATAATGTGTGTCACAGAAACACTGACAGACAATCATCACTGCCGACATGTCCAGATAGAGATAGAGGAAGGGTCAAGCAGAGAGCCACAAAGAGAGGGGAGTGGGCAAATGCGATATTTTAACAGAGCTGGATCTCTGTGGGTGGAAAACACGACCATGGAATCAACACGAGACAACCACAGGGGATCCTTGTAATAGTCAGTACCCTTAAATTTGCTGTTCAGAAGTCTGCCCCCCCTCACTACTGCATCAACACTACTCCTACAGTCAGCCTGCAGCTAAAACAACTGTTAATGATAAACACTTCTAATGCTATGAGGCTATAAGGGCCAAGTGTATGAACTAAGAACATATGGTGTTAACAACTAGGCAGCTTTAGAGGATATTATAAAGAGGAAAAAAAAGCACCCAGAAATAGCCTTGTGAATTAAATGTGGTAAATGTCACAAGACCTAATTGGCTGTCAAAAGGACAGAGACACTGTACTCCAGAATATAAGATGTTGTTGTTCAGTACAAATAAAAATAAAAAAAAAACGTTATGGGCTCGGTATTAGAAATTTACGAATACACTTTTTTTCATGGCTGATGATGATCTTGGTATAGGGCTGATTGCTACTGTTTCCTTTAAATTATATAATATATAATAATTATAAACGCACTTATGTTACTATGGGGCACTGCTGTACATATTACAAATATTTCTAGTGATCATTTTTAAACATCCACAGCCCTTTCTCACTGCAAAGAGAAATAGTCATGTAGTATAGTATTAGTATTGAAGTGTCTTCTATTTTGGTGAAGCAAAACAGCTAAAAGCCCTCTTTTCTGTCTCAGTTTTTGTGCGTCAAGTCCTTAGCCTTATGCAGTCATGTGATCTGGTATTACGTGTTGATTACCAAGCAGGTGAGGTATTCTGGCAGTTTTTGAAGTAGTCCCTTATAGATGCATTTCATGCAGTGCTTCTAATGGACAGTGATAGCCAACCCACTTTTCCATAGAGAATACAGTGATGGGTTTCAAATCCATCACCTGTAATAAATTGAAGGTCCGAGTGAAATAGTGCACCCAACGGTTTCAAAGCAGAGGTCGAAGCCTGCATATACACCACATCCCCATAAGCCAGTACAGAAAGAAAGGTTGCTTGCACTATTTCTTTTCTGTAATTTATTCAATGACAATTTAAGATTTAAGAGGGAATTTTGGATTTCATTAAAATCTTGTTACAGTTTTAAAAGCGCCTGATCAGCAGAGGGAGCACTTGCATACAAAACAGCATTATCTGCATATAAATGCATGTGGCTTTCTCTTAAATTGCAACCAAAAGAATTATTAAATATAGTAAAAAAGTAGAGAGCCCAAAATTGAGCCTTAGGGCACTCCTTTACTTAAAGTCAGGTTTTTCGGCTCCAACTGAATATTGGCTAAGATGGAACTAACGATAGGCCATCTACTCAGTATCCAATAGTAATACTGTATTAATAAAAAAAAATGTATTAATTAAGTAAATAAAAAAGTAAGATCACAACAGTCATAATCACTGTTAGAAATGACACTATCAATATTAAAAAAAAAAAAAAAAAAAAATAGGTGCTCTAGGCTCTATGCAACATGAGGACATTTTGGACTGTCATAACAGACCTAACCTCCCAGTGGGTGCATGAGTTCCCCTGGTGCACTACTGTTTATAATTAGATGTGACATTCATTCTCTACCAGTGCGCTGGCTGACGCACAGTGACACAACCAGCCAATCAATCCGTTTTTACCATTCCATTCATTATGGCAGGTGGCATTTCCTTATTTTGCTTTTCACAGTTTGACGTCAATACACTGAAAATGTGTTTAAATGCTTATGACAAAATTGAATCATACAATTAGTAATGTACATATACACAGCATTGGGAAGCAATCAAATACATGTTTCCCAAAAAATACATCCAGAATACAATTACCATTTCATTTGGAATTCAGAGTACAGTTACTTTAAAAGAAAGAATACATTGCCCTACTTGCCATTTAGGCTTCAATCCTTAATACTTTGTTTGCATTTTTCTACATTATGACATATAACAAAGCAATTTAAAGTGGAAGTATTCAGAATACAGTACTCTGATTTAATCATGTATCAGAATATGTTACAAAATATATTTTAATGCAAGTATTCAGTATTATGTAACTTTCCAAGGTACTTTTTTCTACACTGGATATACAACATGTGGCAAAAACATTAAACGTCTAGCATTACAAGAGGATTCACTTGTTCGGATGTGGCCTTAGATAACAGTGCCGGCGATGGGGAGACCTGACATGACTTACGTGATGACTTTGGAGGTTTTCCAATAAGCTTGGGTCATTAAATCCTGCCTCTTCGGAGGAGTGAGAGCTGTGCCTGGAAAGAAGAGATGAAAAGTCAACACAAAACCATGCTTGATGTTTTAAGTATGAACAGATAAGATACTCTAGAACATGTTGGGAGGTGGGTCAAGCTGGAATACACAAAATAGATTAAATTAAGTTTTAATTGATGCTATAATATGAAAAATAGACTCAGAGTAGTACTCAGTTACATTTGCTTGAGTAAAAGTGTACTTTTCATACAGTTTTCAGACACCATATGTTTACTTACATTTTACAATACTTTTAAGTAAAAGTTTTGTTTAAGGTCCCTACTGTGACCACTAGTTGGACCACTAACTTTTTACTTTTCTTACTTCTACTTACGGTAAGTCATTATTTTGAGGTAACAGTATTCTTACTTGAGTACATTTTTTGCTACTCCACCCATCTCTGATAATAGGTTGTTAACACCTACAGCTTGCCAGTGGACTTATGATGAAATACAATGCTTTATTCTTTACAAGATGAATTACATTACATAAAAGGGACAATTTACACAAGAACACCACTGTCTCAATAAACAAGCAGAGCTAAACAGGTTTAGAAAAAAGGCAGCATTGCTCATTAAAAGCCAGGCGCAAGACATGATTGTATACATTTGAAGATGCAAGTATAGAAGCGTAATGTGTAACAAACATATGCATTAATTATCAAGGACAACAAATGAACAAACACATGGGTATTTATAACACGTTATTTAGCTCAATATCACAGTTTTATTACCAAGCTAAGGAAGCCCTGAGCTCTTGAGCACTGTAACTCAACGTGCTGATCAACTTAATGAAATTTTAAGCTACAGGGCTGTGTGAAGAGGACACTAAGTTATAGATTGTCTGCCAGCACATGGAGGTCCTGTCACTATAGAAACAAGGGCACTGGCTGTTCGCAGCCAAGACAAAGGACCTCTGACCAACCATGCAATTGTGTTTGTTAGAAATCAGTTTTAAGACTGAACTGTAAAGTGTTCTTTAAAGGAATGGTGCAGACTGCTGGCCATACCTTTACCTATGTCTACGAATGTCATATCCAAGTAAATACAGAGGTGAGGAAAGGGATAAGACGTAAAAACAATTTTCTGAGCACTCAAGTTCCGAATGCAGGACAATACAGGATTACTCAAACATGCATGAATCAATCAAAAGTTAATTATGATATAACATGGTTAAAAACTCATAAAAGTCAGTGTTACATATGTCCCCTTTAAGTCACTTTCTCTAGTCAGGAGAATAACAAAGAAAAGCCTGTTCACTAGTGGATCTCACTAATCCTTACGTTTTGTGCCAACTGCAATAAAAGCTGAAAAAATAAACAGCAAGACAGCACATGCTTTCTATAGGAGAAATGTCTTAAACCTAAGAGATTTCAAATGTGGACATCATAGGCATTAACAGGTCAAAATCCCCCGTGCAAAATGGATAGGACACACCCATGCTCTCACTGCAGACTCCAACACTCAGAAGTAGGACTGTGTGTGAGCGAGAGAGAAGAAAGGAGAAGTGGGTGTGTGCTCAGTAGCTAATATCTATGTACAGTCCTATTTTTAAAAGTGAAGAAAGACTATAAATAAAATGTTTTAGGCCAATAAATACAACAAAGTATTGCATGTACTTCATACATCTCTGTGGTATTGTACCTGGGAATTCACACCTACTAACAGGATTATTTTTCATTCCATCACAAACAGACCCACATTCCACACAGACACACACAAATGCACATTCACATTTGGTTCATATTAAGTTCCCACAATGCAAAGCATCACTGAACACATCACAGAAGCAGAGAGAAATGGGGTCACTGTTTTGCAACCATCTTACCAGTCCTCCTCTGCAAAACTACCATCGTCAGGCTCTGGCACATGACTGTAGGAGTGAAGGTGGGAGAGTAAAACCATGAGAGCTACTGCTAAGATGAGGGAGTTTGTGTACTTGGGCAGCTCTGGTGTTTAAGCCCAAACATGGAGAGGGACAAACAGGTGTGTGCTGAACACTGAGAATAGATTCAGTGCATCTATGTGGCTTTTGAAGGGGAAAATAGGCAGGAATGGTGTACACATGTTCAGCTCAACAATGAGGTATCATTACTTTCACATGTCTCTGGGAGACTGACTGCAATGTAGGCTTTTGTGAGCTCTCAGGGTGTAGCATGTGCTCCAGTGAACATTATGGGCCTCATTTGAGACATACTCTGGGTCTGTCTCTTTGAGCAAGCTATCTACACTCAAAACAAGCTGCAAAATGTATAATCATTTATAATAATGATTATGTCATCGTGTTTAGTCACTATAGTTTGATTGGAGTATTATTTTCCATCCAACAACACCCAGGAGAGCCATCCCTACTTGAGATTATTATTGCTAATTATTATCTAAAGCACTGGGGAGGGCTGTATTAATAACAGTGGTAAGAACAACAACAATCAACAGCATGTTTGTGAAGCAAATTACAACCACACTTTACATGTTTGTTATTCATGCAGTGTTAGACACACATCAATCTAAAGATACTGATCCTGCAATGTAATTAAACAACATTCATTAGTAATATCTATTAATTATTTTCCCGTTAATACATATTATTAATGAATGCAAATGTACACAGTAAATAATGACAACATAATGTAATACAGCTTTGCCTCATTAGAACTCATCCTTCACTCCTGCTTTGAAATGCTCATCCATATTTATCACCTGCTCAAGAGAGAGACTTTGAAAGGATTTAAAAACAGACCCAAATATAGTCCAGCTACATTTTAAGCACAGAAATGCTTTGCTCTTTACAGTAAAAAAAAAAAAAATCTTTGCAGAATATCATTATCAGGATATACATTATGGCTTTAAACTCAGAACAAGACCAAGCCATGCACTGTGCTTAGTAGTACATTACACAGACAAAGATCTAGGATAAAATGGTCTTTGTCCTCCCCCTCACACTTCATCAATCACACTTTTAATTGAATCCTAATGGGATTCATCACATAGTGTCACGGCTGTACTCCTCCGCAGTAATACTTCACTGGACCCACTGAAGCATTGGGGGGAAATTATGTATATTTTAAAATAATTAAGAATCTGAACTTCTGAGCATTCTGAGCAACATCATCAACATCATCTTTCCAATTGTTTTCCATGAAGATAAATTCAGTCTGGTGTTACTTCATAGAAGTTTATTTTCCTCCTGAGGATTCTGGCCAGACCAATCACAGCACAAGGAGAGGCGATTTGTGATGCAGCAAAAACAATATTTGAATTTCATATCAAATATTTCATAGTGCCCCATCAGTATGAAACCTCTCCCACTGTACGGTTTAATGGCCCACAGCAAATGGCATCTCTTTGAGCTATTCTTTTTAACAGATGTTTTCTAGGTTTTTTGCCATGAAGAAAAGGGGTAACACAGCAGCATTCCTCTACTTTGTTTACACTGCACCTGTTAATCCCTCCTTGAAATTACATTCAAAGTAAGCAGTACAAGACACCTGTACTGTAGTAAACATGACTACTCTACTGTGAGAGGGACAGTAGCTAAAGAGAAGAAAAAGAGAGAAAGACCATATTGACTAATGCTCCATTAAATGAATATGGGGGCAGACAAGAAGATATATTGGGGTAATAAAAACACATACCCATATGCCACTCCAGCAATGGTACACTTCTTAAACTGCATCACATTGCAAGTCAAAGTCCCCGTCTTGTCAGAGAAGATATATTTCACCTATAATGAAAGAAGTAAAAATAAATTAGCAACCTTAAAATAAAGCCTTAAAAGGAGAATATAAATGATTGTGTCCATGGTTACCTGGCCTAATTCTTCGTTTAAATTTGAAGTTCGAGCCATAGCAGGCGTGTTTGTAGGTTCGTAAAGCATATCAGTGTCCTGGAATCACATAAATATGGTTATTGGTTAATTTAATGAATACAGTGGTATAGTGTACATTTAGTGAGTGAAAAAATACTTAACTAGGGAGGCTGAAATAAAAACATTACATTTTTTTAGACAAATTTTGTCTACTTCATCCTGTCCTGATATTGGTCAGTCCACTTATGCTTTGACTGAGCTAAGCAATAGGAATTTGATGGTATTCAACCAATAACAGTATGGTGTGAACTTTCAAAGGAAATTTATTTTAATAGATTCTAATTATTTTTTCAAGCCAAGGTTTAGTCTGTTTTCATACCTGACAGTTTCGACAGCTCACTAACAGTCTTCCTCAGAGTGATCATGTGATGTCATTCTGCCTCCACCAGTAGGAAGACAATGCCAAAACCTGTTTAAATCAGCTGACCGGACACGTTACAGCGACATCACATGACCACTCTGAGCAAGACCACTAGTGAGCAGTCCAAACTGTCAGGTATAAAAACAAACTAAACCTTGGTCTAAAAAAGAATCTACCGGTATTAAAATAAAACCAAATTAAGCTCATTGAGCTTTCAAAGGAAATGTCTTATAAATCAATTTATAGCCAGTAATAGCAGCTCATATATATATATATATATATATATATATATATATATATATATATATATATATATTATTTTATTTTATTTTATTTTTTTCCATTATCTCAGTAACAATATTCAGATATTTGGAAAATGTGTCAGGAATGTGCTAAAACTTGCCAGTAAATGTCTTGGTAAAGGTTCAAGCATCGCACAAAATTTGACCATAGAATAAATCACAAAGTACAGAAATATCACTTTAGATGAGGTAATTTTAATAGCTGTACATATAGACAATAAACTTGATATGACATTTTGAATATCTCTTAAACTGGGATATTATCAGTTTTTCGATACATATGTTGTCATTGTGAAAATGTAATGCTAAATACAAAAAGTGTAATTACGGTACCTCAGACTAAAAACTCACCCAATTGATGAAGAAAGCCTGGATGAACTTGATGACCTCCAGCGTGACCAGAAGGCTGATGGGGATCAGGTTGTTGAACAAGATGATGAAGGTAAGAAAGTTGAGGCCAAAGTTAGCCGCGCCACCGTCTACGAGGGAGTGAGTTTTGAACAAAGGAGTAGTGACAGAAACAACTCATCAGTGCTGTTACACAAACACAGGTTAGCTTAATGAAAATGCCCAAAGCTACTTCCAGCTAATGTTTGCCATTAGCCCACTCTGGGTAATGTTTGAGGCTAACGTCATGCATTAGCTAGAATTAACCATTTCTTCCACCCAACCTCATCCTCTTAGAGCTCAACCAATTAGCAGTCCAATTTAATGTTCCCTGAATTCAAAGTAGCCAAAAGGGACTTGGGAATTTCAAAGTCATTAGTATCACAGCAGCAGCCTTGGCATCCAGCATGATCCAGGCAATGAATTTCACAAAGCACTAATGCAAAAAAAAAGTCCCCCCAAAGCCCCCAAATCAACTGACTATAATCACAACGTACCCCATTGACACCCGACATAGAAACAGGAGGGAGGTGAGTTACCTTTCCACAGCTTGCAGGTAAAACTGTTACCTTCTCAAGCCTTGATCTTAGCATTGCAGGTTGAGAGGGTTTGAGAGTGCATCCCCGTAATAGATCAATTTGCAAAAAAAACCAAAACAAAACAAAAGGGATGGCACAACAAAAGTGGCGGAATGAAGCTACTGCTACAACACATAATGGTGGGATTGCTAGTCTGAAGTGGGGAGGAAGACAGACATATCAGATGCTCTCAAGACAAAAGGGGGGAGATTCAGTCCATAGCACATTCACAACCAACAAATTGTGTAAAAGGGTGGGTGGTTTAGGCCGGTAATAAATTGTAGTTAAATAGAATTCACTCATACTGGAGATGCTATTGTAATAAACGGTTATAACATGTGTCTTGCATGCAAAATTGAATATATTGTGACATCTAAACAAACCGTCAATGCAAAATATTAGTACTTTGTTTTAACAAAATATTGTGCAAATACTAAATGTAAGAATTTTATTTCAAATTACACAAACTTGACCTATTTGAAATCCTGCTCGGTTACATTTAAAATGACTCAATCTGATCTCACTACCTAAACCCCAGCACCTTCAGCCAATCATTAATCAGTGCTAGTGCAGCCTGAATTCAGCAGGTTCTGAGCCTGGCCTGTCCATATACTGAGGAAAACTTGTATGTCCTCTATATGTTTCAGTTGCGGTTGTAGTGCAGGCCACGTACAGTTACTTTAATGTTCCGAGATGCACAAATTGCTGTCAAGTAAATCTGAGTAAATAATTTATGTGTACAAAAACTATTCTGTCAGTATCAAGATCAGCATTTTACAAACTGTGATGTCAGCAAGTTTGTGATGAATCCACAGCCCTACTTAGCTAGTGGTGCAGAGGGCATCAACATTATTCACTTGTGCCCCCGGTGTCCATAAAGTGAAGCGTAATGTGATGTAAAAACAGAGTGCCTGCTAAGACCAGTGTCAGCGGTGGGTCAAATTAATTATTCACTACGTATGCATAATCATAGTGTGCGTCATATGAGCTGTGTGATATGTGACAGCAAACAATGCATGTGCCAATTCTGTGTAGAAGTAGAAAAGATTGATGGAAAACTGTTTATTAAATGAAAGTAGTCCAATTAAAAGCAAATGGCACCTCTCCACCTCTCTCTTTTGTCACAGATTGGATAATGTCCATTGGACAGAGCCTCAACCTCCCCTTATGGAAATACAATCATCAAGATGGAGACCTGCTTTATGACTTACATTTTTGTTGACTAATGAAATTAAATTGAAGGCTTTAAGTGTTAATAAACCAAACACTTTCATTGCCAATACATGCCAATGTAAAATCCCTAAAACGGGGAAAGTGTAAGTCACAAGGCAAGCTGTACTTGACCAGGGCACAACCTCTCCTACACAGACCTATCAGGTTACAGAGAAATGGCCAGTGTGTCACAATAAGCACTTTGCAAACCAGGTTCAGAGATTCCTCACTCTAACTAATTTTTAGAGCAACATGTTATGCAACAATATTAAAGTAAACTTGATTTGTCAGGATTCCGTATTGCACTGTATTGTATTGTAATGTACTGTAGTAAGTGTACACCTGTGTTTAACACTAGTGTAAATTATAGTTCAAAACCAGCTGTTACAGGCAAATGTTTCCTATTCTGCTCTACGTGTTTCTGTCAAGTTTTAAACAAGATTCCAGCTATGTCATCCACTAAAAACAACACCATTGGCATTTAATGCAATCGCTGCGAAAGACTGGGTAAGATTTGGTTGAGTGTGTAAAGCTTGGTAAGTGCAAAGTGTTTACTGATACACAAAAATGAAAGAATAGTGAGACACTGTTTGCATCAGGCACTGAAAAGAACTAGACAAAGGAGTAAGAGAGCTGGAGGGGAAAAACCTATTGTTGAATCCCTGGTTTGTGCTTGTCCATGGCACGGCCCATACAATGTTGGGCAACCATAAAGGGGCGAGGACAGGGGCTTCATTTGCTTAGCAAAGGCAGAGCTTCAGTAAGGGGTTAGTAAGGGAGGGTCATTCACGGATGGCCAAGGCTTTTAAATGGTTGTTACCTGGAGCTGTTAAAAAACGACAACAAAGAAAACAAAATCAAACAGAACATTAGAAAGGAAACCAAAAGTACAGCAGCGCAGTGATATTCAACCATTTCTTTAACAGACACACATCAAAACACATCTAAGCATTTCTCAGTTAGAGGGAATATAAGCATTCCCGCATTGCCACATATTTCACTTGTAATGTGAAACGTAGTTCAACTGAGGCAACAAAAATTAACAGAACGCATACCAGCATCTAAGTAACTTAAGATCGGACAGAAAATAAGCTGATATGGAACAAGTGAAACAAAATATGTGGAAATAGATGCAGCATGTGCTTTGGGATTCTTACAGTTGAGATCCATGTACCAGGCATCATTGCCATACTGGTACTTCCAGATGGTCTGGCCAATGGAGCAGACTAGAGATATAGCCAGCAGGCAGCCGAACAACACCAGGATCTGAAAGTTGGTAATCCGCTCCACGTTGGACAGCTTCAGAGGTGGGCGAGTGGAATTCTGGCAACACAAATGGAAAGAAACTATTTATTTTTGTTATTATTACAAAACAGTCCCGAACAATGAATTACAGTTTGAATATTTGACATTATGCAGAGGAGTATTTTTTCATTTTCTTGATTGCTTTGTTAGGCTGTACCTGCATTAGTTTTGTGTCATGCCCTGTGTACACGACCACTCCATGGACCCACTGCGTGTTCCTCAGCTGGGCTCCCCTCAGTAAAATCTGGTCCGGCCCCAGAGGCACAGTGCTGCATTTAGACAGTTCAGTCAGCCAAGCAGAAACACACAGGCAAACAGACTGCCTCCTGCTCACTTATTTATGACATATACTGTATGAAATATACATCACAAAACTAGGGTAATTAAAATCTATTCCCTAAACCAACCAATGTAATCCATAAATCCAATTTACTTCAACTATAATAAATCTACTGTACCAATACTTTTGCACTGTTGTTCTGCCCATACTGCATATTTTGTATTTATATTCAAGTCTATTATTTATTCACCTCATTTTTAATGGATGTCAAAAAACATGTTTTATTTTATATTAGTTTATAGTCTATATACTATTATTCCTCAGTGTTTTATGTTGTACCATGGCATCAAAGCAATTTCCTAGTTTATAAATTTTGTTCACTGATAATGGCTAAAAGAACTCTTCGTTTTTCTTTCATTTTTGTCTTTGCCACAAGAGTTTGGTTTTGTGTATAATTGTCCTTGTTCAAAACAATCAGAAAATAGGAATACTTGCATCAGATATAACTGTTTACATGGCATTTCGAGAATTAAAAGGTATTGTACCAGATTTTTAGTGTCTGAAAATGTGAAAAACTAAACTAGTCAAGTTTAAATGGTTTGACTTTACAAGCACGTTTCACAACTCCCAAGCTAACAACAGCTAGCATGATAATGCAATAATGATCAGATTTTTGGTGTGCTCATGAACAAAGCGAGTAAAATCAATATTTAGGTGGTTCTACCTGTGACCGTCCAGTCTGATGTTGCCCACAAACTCGTACAGATGACGGTTTGGACTCTCACACTCCATACGGCCAGACAGACGCATGAGGCTGTCAATTTCCTTTCTGTCAGCGGTTACCTGGAGGCCCTGGAAACACAACCATAAAAATCCCTTCATTTTTTAAACATTTGTTCCTGTTATCTAATTTTATTTTATTTTATCCCCATTATTATATTATGTATTTTATCTAAGAATCTTGGTTGGCTGCAAATTAGCCTGTGGCTACAAGCCTTATGTACATGGACATCGGTGACCTATATTGTGGCAATGTTTTCAATGTACTGTCTCTGTCAAATAAATAAATAAATATACCTGTCTGATTTTAAGGTTGGTCTCTCCATCCAAGTTTGAGGTTTCGATATAGCACATACCCTGTGGTTCACTGTTGAGATAAAGAGGCACATGCACAGTATAATTTATGAATATATCAAAATGAAGAATAATATTTTTTCTAATTTAATATCTAAAAACAAAACTATTTTTTTGTTTCCATTTAGCCAAGTCAGATCATACGGTAAGCAAAGATGATATATTCTCTTACAGTGGTTACAGTGGCAATATTAAAGGTGCACTATGTACTTTCCTGGGTAAGAGTACACCATCTGTTTATCTCCATGATGCTATTGCTTTTATCAGTTTCTATGGTGATAAGCAGGCTAAGTCAGATCTGTGGAGTGGCAAACCCACTTACAGTGTGAATGTCCAAGGTATTTTTTGCAACAATAAAACAGCTGTAAGCCCCTGTTTGTTATGAGAGCAGATATATCATCTTTGTAGAAAATTCAGATTTTTTAACATAGAAGAGAAACTATGAGTGAGGACACCTCACAGTGGGCTGAGAAGGCAGGTGGGATACAACAAAGCAAGCAGACAAATGGGGCGCTGACAAATTCTGGGCACTGTGACAGTGAGAGCAGAGCATGCCAATAAAAAGGTGAGCCGGGTCGTTGGTTAGCTTCCCTTTTAAACCGTGATTTATGCATACAGAAAGCTGGGCCAAACACACACACAGGGTAAGAGAAAAAAACAAAAAATCAAATAAAGATCTCAACAATAAGCCCAACGACAATCAATAAGACATTTACACTGTGCTGTTAAGAGCCATCCACTGAGTGCCATGTTTTAAAAAGTCCACTCTGCTTCAATGGCGAGTGTAAATTTGGCAAATAAAATGGGGTTATTTATTAGTAGTTCAAACTATATTATATTGGCATCATGTGAGAGGTAGGTTGTCAGTAATTCCAAGATGTGTGGTTTCATCTTGCATTATGACTACATGCAAAAGTGGCACAAGCAGCATTCTGAGTCCAAGCCATGCAAAGGTAAAATTATGGAAAATGTGTATCAAACCTAAACAGTCTTGTCAACTTATATGTAAAACATAGAAAAACTATTGTTCACAAAATATTAGATCCAAAAATAAAATGCTACTCTGTAACTTGGCTAAATCCATCAATGATTTTTTTTCATGAGAGGTAAAATAATACTGTATGTGTGCTCCCACTAGGTCCACAGCCCCTAGTCTCTCCCACGGCTGTTTCGTTGGTAACGCTGGTGGATATTCTGACCTGGACGACAGTATGACGAGGTCGGCCGGGAGGTGATCCCCATTTGCAGCTCTGACTACTTCACCAACAGCCACCTGATATTACCAACCACACACCAGCAGGGGGTGAGAGAGAGGACGTGTGGCAGTTGTTCACACAAGGGGCAGGAAAGAGGAGGATGAGAAATAAAGGAGGGACAGAGACAGACAAACAGCAAACACAAAAGAAGAGAGACAAAGTGTTTCAGTCTTTGGGATATGATAATGACCTGTCTTGATGAGCTCTGGGTACAGCACTTGTTCTCCTTTTCACAAACCGTTCACATGTTACACAACTGTTTTGGTCAACCTTTTAGCATTTACATGGTTTATGATAAGGTGAAGAAGTGCATATATGCAGACATGATTGGTACTCTGATCAGAACATTGCGCTTTAGTCCACTTATAGAAGTGATGGTTGGTTTCACATAAAATGTTTTATCAATTTAAAAATGAGGGAGATTGGTAAATTCCGAATGTGAATCTAACCACCAGTTCTCTAGTGAGGGCTAAGAGAGGAACAGGGAAAGGAGTTCCTGATTGTCAGGCAGCACGATGGACTCCTATACCTGGTAGACAAAATGGCAGCATCCGCAGGAACAAAATCACTGCCATTTACTTTAATAATATCGCCCACTTCAACCTGTGAAAATAAACTGGTTAAAAACTACATGGAGGAAAACATTTGGTTAATATCTCCACCAAAGCGGGGATTATATCTGGGAATAGGCAAAGTTTATCACTTTCACAAAGTGTATTTAAATATTCAACAAAAATAATGTATAATGCAATCATTGTATAGAAACTAATGATAAGCTTTGTTTTTTGTTTTAGCAAATCTGTACAAGGTAATCTAGGCAGTGAGAGAAAATGAGCATTTATAAAACACATAATCAAAAAGGAAAAACAAACATTTTAAGTGTGCACTGTACACATGTCATGGCTGTACTAATGTTAACAATGTTATTAATGTGACACAGAAAATAGAAATTTACCTGGTTTTAGCTAGAGCTCAGACACTTAAAAAAGTCAACTGTGGTTTATGAATACATGAATATTTACATTACAGTTACATAACATTTTTGCAAATAAAATATTGAGGCATACAAAAGTATGTTTCACAGCTAAAACACACGCAGCTTTAGCTCATCTATGAAAGCGGTGCTTTACAAATGAATACTATATTATTATGTAATTTCCAGTGAGAAAAATACTCCCTTTATGAACGATGGAAGAATTTGCTCTTTGTCCTGCATCATGACCTTCTAATGGCCAGCCACACGGAAACGCTGCCTTAATTAGGAGCTCCATGGACACTAATTGTTTTGGAGTGTGTCTCTCTCTATGTGCTCTGCATACACAAGGTTTCTTTGTCTAAAAACAACTCTACGGACGGCATCGCTAGTTGGTGTATGCATTTTCTTCATATTTTCTGGTATCCCGGGTTACGATATAATGTCTAAATGTGCTTTCAGTGAATACATACCTTCTCCCAATGAACAATCTCCCAGGCACCATTTCTCAAGACTGTGATGAGTAATGAAGGGAATGCAGGAGTGAGTCAGACCAAGTGTGGGAAAACAGGAGGCGGGAAAAAAATATTAGTCATTATTACGCAAGATACAATTAATATGCACAAAGCATTTTCCTGTGAGGTCTAATTGATTATTTTAATACCCACCTTGACATTCCTTTTTGTTGACTACACTGTCAGCATTATGACGTTTCTGAAAAGACAAAAAAAACATGAATGAATGTCTTATGGGCCATTAAGGCAAAAGGTGTTTTTGTACACTGGTGTATGAATATGTGTGTGTGTATGTATGTGAGGCTGAAATTACACTGTCAGCCTGTGGGCTAGTGAATCTGACTGCCCTAACAATGATGTTTACGTCAAGAGTGGGATTCAAAATGCCAACCTTTGAATCTACCAACTGAGCTACTGCCTTTCTGCGTAACATTAAAGCTGGGTACAAGATTTTCAAAAAATCATAAAGTATGAGGAAAAAAAGAATTGGGTACATCAGCTTTAAAGAACGTTATTAAATGCTGTCTCAATGTATTAGTGAATTTTGCAGTGTAGATGGGAGATAAGAGTGGATTGGGTAGCTGCTGGCATTGGTATGAGGCCTTTTGGACTAATGGGAAAGAGAATGGAAGTAGGCCAGTGAGCAGCAGCACTAATTCTTGACACCTTTGCACTGACTGGACTCTGGACGAGGTTCAGACCATTATCACATAGTAGTGGTATAGTCTCTCAGGGCAGTGTGGCAAGAGCTAAGAACAACAAATGCTTAAAATGCTTATACATAATTATAAAACTATTTGGGATTAAAAAGCCACTTCAGATGAATTAGTATGAGAAATTAGGGGTGGCCGATATTCCATGTTTTGTTGTTGTTTTTTTAGACAGATCACAATCATGATTTTATCACGATCCAAGCTGTTAGTGACTTTATATTGCCTTTAAGATAAATAAGGCTATATCTGTTGGTTCTGAGAGTTCACACCTCACTATCCTTAGTTAAATCCACCTGTCACTCACTCAGAGCATGACAGGGGCTGACCTATAAGAGGAGTGGGTGAGGAAAAGTGTTTGAACATAGTACTGCATTAAACAGAGGCACTGAATTACAATATGACAATCTCACAAACATAGAATATCATCAGAGGGATAACGTCATGATTAGCTTTTTATCATCATATCGCCCCGCCCAGTGTGAGAACATGTGCACCTAAACTGAAACAGAAAACATTTCTTCAATGATTACTGCTAAATTGCCAATGGATATCTATACTACCTGGATGCTGTTTGGTTTCCTCCCTTTCACTTTCTACAACAACCTACAGTGGAAGTTTGATTTTGAAAAAAGTTGTAGGTGTCTTCAAGGTGCCTTAGAAAAGCATTACCAGAAAAAAAATCCAAAGATCACATCTCCTCAGCAATTGGTGTCAGATGATTTAATTTACCCCACTATCTGCAATTACCGGACATACCCTCTATTTATTGGACTAGGAGCAACCTTTCTTTTTTTTTTTTGCGCAATTGGCTCTACCTTACATCCCTGTGGACTTGGTGAATGGGAGAGGTTCTGTATTTAGATGATATGTGAAATCACAGTGGAGCAGCAGAGAGCTCAGTATGTAGATGAGAAAAGTAAATACTGCAGTATCAGTAAAGTTCAATGGACAAATAGAGGATAAAAGAGATTAAGCTTTTTCAGTAGTGCTTTCATTAATATATTTATAGACTTATATAATAAAGTGAATGCACTAAAGATTCACAGCAAGAAGGTCCTGGGTTCGAATCTCAGGCAGCCCTTCTATGTGGAGTCTGCAAATTTGTGCAGGGTTTCCTCTAGGCACTGTAGTTTTCACCATCTTGCCCCCCATCATCATATTGTCTGTCGTCATATTCTAGACCCTGAAAACACCAATAGGTAAAAATCTTTCAACTGATGTAGGCCTAACTCAAGATTTGGGAGTTGGGGCCTCTTGGCACTCCAGTATCTCTATTGCTCCTGACAGGTTGCCCCAGCACCATTGAAGGATGGGTCAAGTACAATGCTCAATAAACTACACCTTACTAACTAGATTTAAGTAACTAGTCATAACTAGATTTATATTTGCTCTTTTTATATTTCAATAGTTCGGCAGGATTTTAAACTGTACAATGCTCTTATTATATAAACACTACTATTGCTAATGCATCAATTCTGACATGCAAAACAGAATTTGGGTATGAAATTATATCAATCGGTTTCAGAATGATGAAAAACTGGGATCGTTGCCATAGTGATAAACAGTGTAAAACAAAATAATATATCTTTTGAATTGAAAAAAGTCCCGAAAACTTTGCATATAACAGGAACCTGAAACCCAGCATATTATTCAGTATGTGTGGGAGCGCATTACTGGATTGAAAACAGGTAGAACAATGCTTTTCCCATCTGCTGCAGTGGGACTGGGAGGCAACAAGGTGAGCCGGTGCAGTGTGTGTCCATAGTGCATGATTCATGAAGTTGGGGTCGATCATGTCCTGTCAGGTCAACTTGTGAGGAGCAGGACACTACAGAGACCAGACGTGTGTGTACTAGTGACCTTCATCTACACACGCACACACACAGTCATCTCCACTCACTCCCCATGTTTTTCACCACAGTTCAAGAGGAAAAAGTGCTGTGCTGGCCCCTTCGCGAGGAGATAGAAGCTAATAGTATAGAGTAACTGCCCACTGGGAACTGCAACGGGAGGATCGCATTGCAGGGTCACCGCAATACAGTAGCATGCAACATTCGCTGGCCAACGTCACAAAAGGCTGAGGGAGAGATAACTTATGTATGAAGAGAGAAAGGTGTATCGAGGACTTTGAGCTCTTTCGAAACACAGAATTAGTTAGCTGAGGCTGCTTAGAAATTCTGGTAAGGCTGGATGATTTTGGAAAGAAATCGAATAGCAGCTTTTTTTTAGATTAGATTTGTGATGTAGAATTCTCTTCAGAGTGCACTTTGTGAACAACTTCAGGAGCATTAATGGAAACCTATTATGCAAAATTTACTTTGGAGTTTTTAGCCATATTATAATTTTTCCTCCTCTCATGTACCCATTTGAGGTTGAATTTACAATGATTCTTGCAAGTTTTAGTAATCCTGCATTTAAGATATTGTTGCTCTGATCTACTCCTGTTTTCACCGCCACTCATACACACTCAACACTCTTGACTTACTGTGCAATTGGACAACAAAGTAGGATTCATCAGAGTTATGTAGCCATTTTGGCACTTAAAAAAAAATGCTGTTGGCTACTGGGACCTGTAGCTTTCCACTGGAGGGGACAATAGCATGCAGGACTTTGTTGTGGTGATGTTCACAGTACATTGTCATAAACCTCACCAAAACAATGTGGCAGGAGAGAATTTTCTAACCCGGAAGTCAGCAGAATCATTTCTTTTATTAAGTTGTTTTAGATAAATGTCATGAATTATAATCCCAAATATAACAATGATCCACTGGTGTCATAGATTATAACTATAAAGCAGACAAAACCACAATGTCTTCAACATTTGAGAGAAGACTGAAATACAAGCTGATAAATTAACGCAAGGATCATATGAATTGCAGAACATCTCTGTAGAGGTCTAAACTACAGGTATAACATTTGGAGACAACATTCTATTATCAGAAGCCTTTGTGATTTGATAATTACACCTACTCAAATTATGGTTTGACTGTGATATATATTGTACAGACCTAATTTCCAGCCATCTGTTCATATTTACTGAGCCTATGCAGTTGTTTAGTTCAATTTGACTGAACAGTTGTTGCGTATTAACGTTTTGTTTTTTTAATCCAGAAAGGCAAGTGAAGGCACAGCTGTGACCCCAAATGGCCACGTTTCTGTTTGGTTGTTTGACTGGATGTTGGGAAATCTCCTGCTGAGCCCTTGTAAGCATCACTTCCTCTCTACCCCACAGGGAACACATCAGGACATACACTGTGAAGAAAAAAAATCTAACACAATCCAAACTCAGCATGGGAGGTGTGTTTTCCATTGTTAATGGAAGGAACACGCAGTCATGTGTTTAGAAACAAACAAGTGAGTCAGAGTCATCATTAAGCCAAGATAATTACTATATTGACTTATAGATGGAGCCATATATTTTTGGAGTCAATATTTATCATGCATACTTTTTCTTTGCACTAGTAGGTTTTTTTTTTTTTCCTGTAATACAATAAGTAGTTGACAATTGAATAAATAAATAGTATGATCATTATAGATACAGATTTATTTACTACAACTTTTTTTTTGCAATATTTTACATTTAGAATACTTCTTTACTTGGAATAATCCTGCTTTGAAATCAATATTATCATTTATTCTGATATTTTCTCAAGCTATTTTGTTTTAGTGACAGGCCTAGTTACTATGGCATCAAATAGAATGTTTAATGTATGGTGTTTAAATGCATCAAAAGGTCATAAGGCTAATGAGTCTGCTGACCCTATGATAATTTGGTCTTCAAAGTTTGTAGATTGTCCATTTATTTCTGCTGAGTATATGTTTTTAAAATGAGGGTAATGTGTTTGTGTCTTGATTGCCTGCCACAGTAATTATTTCTCTGTGACAAAATAATGTTGAGTAAACCAAAAAGGCAAAAGACATATTATGGAAAACTGACTTTAAGTGATTTTGAACCATATTATGATCATTTTTCCTTCTCATTTACCCACTGCTCTGTAGATACTTCATTCTCAGATTTTTGTGTCATCAACAGTGATAAACTAGGATTCAGCAGCTCCACAAGTATTTCGGAACAAAGAAAATTTAAATCTTCTGCTCGCTATTGTGACCTGAATCTATCGGCAGTGCTGTACTTTGTTGTAATGACAATATTGCAATTTACAACATCCCAAATATAAAATGGTGATCCATGGGTGCCAAAGATTATAACTATATAGCAGACAAATGACAGACAAATAATATGTCTTGAACAATGTTTCCAAATTAAACAATGATGGATTTCAGATGCAACTCTTAATTACTGGTTGTCTTACCAAATCTTCAATGATCTCTTTGACAGCTGCCACCACAAGGATGAAGAGGAGGGGCACCAGTGTTGTCCAACGACCAGTGGGAGAAACATCTGGAATTTGCTAAACAAAGGACAACAAAACAAGTTAGCAAATGAAACAACATACAGAAACAATTTCCTTTGCTAAAGAAATGTATTTGTTTGGTTCATATGTTGTTTTTCTTCTGTTGGTCGAATAGTTAAAATATAGAGGGCTCAACATAGGTACGTTCAAATGTAAGAAATTGGACATAGCTTATCAGCATTCTACACTTCAAGATATTTCTTGGCAGTAATTACTTGTGATTTTATGTGAAAAAAATTGTATGATATAATGAAAGTTTATGACAAAGATGTGTGGCTTTAATTAGTCTAGGCCACTGAAAAGCTCCTGCTGCCCCTGTAACACACACTCTTATGGAAACTTGTGAGAAAATGGATCCCCCTCCCGTCTTGCTCATCTGCATGGATGTTTTATTCAAGGTCGCAGCATCGACGGGGCAGGTAATGAAGATTCACACTGGCTTCTGTTCAAAGCCCCAACTTCAAGGTCACTAGAGAGAGCTGGTTTCCATCTTGCAACCTTTCATTAACAGACTGGTCTGTCAGCACCGCCGCGAGAGAGGCTAGGGCTTCTCTGGATCCCTCATTTTATGGTTTGTTGATGTTGACGGCATAACAAAACTTAGGCTTTGTTTTTGCTGTCAGATTCAGTGTTTTAGAATCACGTAAATTCACAATTAAAATAAATAAAGATGAATGCATACTTATTATGACTGTACTATGTAACATTTTGGATGGAGGGAATGCCACCTGCTTGTCTCTGTGGTGATGTTAATGCTTTGCCTGATATGTTTCCAAAAATAGTCTTCAATTTCTCCAGGTCAAGTTACAGATGAGATCTGTGGATAGGGATCCCACTCACAGTCAGAAAGCCTTAAAAAACTATTTCAAATTCTTAAGCAATACAAAAACAGGAAATTGAATAAATGTAATGCCTTACTGTGGTACATTCCAGGCAAAGCATCTTCATGTATAATCCCTCACCAGAAAGCGTGCATAGTGCACCTTTAAAATTACTTCCTACAATTAAAGCAGCACAGGCCAGGTGAGGACACCTAATGTTTTTATACATAGTAGTAAAATTAAAATGAAATATGAATATGATTTTTATTTAAACTTTTTTTGTATTATTATTTATGAATAATCAGTGTAAACAGAAATACTACTTCAGTTTAGTGGCACAATCAAGGGCAAAGGACAAAGTGATCTCCTCACTTAATGTAGTTCCTAGCATGTAGAGGTTGTACAGACAAGTGTGGTTTTATTTAGTGGTATATACAGTATTACATGTATTATTCATCATCAGGCATACACATAAAAGAAAGCCATTGTGTGTGTGTGTATGAAATTACAACCATGACCTTAGGAAGATGGCGTCTAGGTCAGAACAAACACACTAGTCACAGGGCAAAAACTGCGACCAGGGAGAAGTGTGATTTAAGGCTAATGAGGTACTAAATCTTTATATCGGGTACACTTCTAGCCCTCTGGTTTGTAAGCAAGACAGACAGACCCAAGATGGCAGCCGTGATACATCTTACCTGCAAGAGTGCAATGAAGAGGAAGAAGGCATTGGCTGCTCTCCGGAACTGAGAGTAAAGGAACCGCGGGAGGAAGGTGAGGACGTTATATTTGGCAGTGCTGAAGCCGGCATCACACAGCAGCGGTGTCAATAACAGCAGAGGGCAAAAGGGAGAGAGAAAAAAGAGAAATTGCACAAGTTTATATAAGGAACAATGAAGGTTTGGCTTACAGTTGTACAAAGAATACTTCAGTGTCCCTATAACTCAATAATCCATGATAAGGTTATTTGCTTGCTTTATGTAACTTTTTGTGGTGGAAGGTTCACCACCAGCTTGTATCCATTAAGATGTTGTTGTTTGACCTGAAATGTTCCACAATATAGCCTTTTATTTAGCCTCCATACATGTGTTTTTAATTAAAACAAGCCTTGACAAAAATTCATTCTTAAGGTGAACAGGGTGGCTTTTTACACTGATCTGAATTGGACACTGGCCTGGTGGTGTCACCTGCTTGTCAATATAAGTTTAATGCCAATAATGCAACAACATCTCCATGAAGACAAGTAGGTGGTAGATCCTCCCCCAGAAAAGTTACTTAAAACACCTTTAAGTGAATTTATTCTGTAGTACAAGAGCGGAGCAAAAAGTTTTATTTATGTTTTTAGAGGATGTAAATCACAGTAGGTACAAGGATAGAGGTTGGAGAGTGATTATGTGCTCTGATGATGAATACAGCAGACCAGAGCCAATGATCATAAAGAAAAGCGGGAGCAGGCAAACATGAGCTATGCGTTTGTCTGCTGCTGTCTGCTGCTGTAGTGGGTTTAGGGGCTGGTGGTGATTTCATACTGGACCTAGTGGAGCCCTCCAGCGCTCTGATTTACGGCTGTGCTAAAGGTCCGGTCACAGCCACTTTGGAAGATGATATATGCCATGATGTATGCCCAGCTCTACACTGGCAATGCTTTGCTTACTCACCCGCACAAAAAAACAGCCCCACATACACAATGAGGCTATAGCCCGCGGGCCCATGAAAACGATAGCATATGGATTTTACAACAGTAAGCCTACAGCTGCACAGGTAAAGTAAATAGCCACATCAAACAATACTGTGCTGTTCATTCAGTGCTGTCTGGGGAACTGAGAAAGCCAATGACAACGACACCGGATGAATAGAATAAAACAAAACAAAAAAGACACGACAAATTGTATTACCTTGTTTGTAGAAGGCGATGTGACAAAAATATTGTATTTTTTTACATGAATTGATCAATCATGATTTCCAATTTGACTTAATTATCTACCCATGATTATTTATCTATGTATTTAAATATTAATTTCCTGAACACAATACAGACTGTTAGTTTGAACTCTGCTCCAAACTAGATTTAGCTAGCCAGCTTTTACTGACTGGCTATAGACCAGTCAATTTAAAAAGGCTGTACCCAATTCTTAAAAATGTGGGGGGAAAAAACAGTTCTAGTCCAATTGAAACAATTTACAGTGGTCCAAAGTTATTCCTAACTTACTGTATGCATTCAGAACACCCTAGTTAATATATCTGTACTGGGGCAAGACTTCTCAAATGCAGGGGGGAAGTTCAGAAACAAAGCCTTTCAAAGACCTAAGCTAATCATTGACAATTAGAGATGACTGAATCTCAATTTTGATTAAAGTTTTATTACTTGCAAAGCCCTAGTTTGTAGCTTTGTAGTTTCGCTGATGAACTTCACTATGTCACTATACAAAATGACCAATCATTTTCATGTCTAGTGCGGCCAACAGTACAGACTGACATAAAATATTATATGAAGATGGATGCACTCAGTAGTGAATCTGTCAACATTTGAAAATGCGGAGACATGTTGAAAGGTGAGTGCAAATATACTGTGTGGACTTTACAGGCAGATCATATTACAGCAAACAGTGCTCCTTTGTGCATGTGGGTCTATGACTGAAGCTAATGGCCTCATAAGAAAGTATGTTGTCATGCATCATCCAAAGCACAGTACAATAAGTTGAGCACATTTAGAGCACAGTTAAGGTGTGTCCATTGGGTATTCTGCCTGTCTGCGCTAATGCACTGTTACTAACTTCCCCTGAGAAATAAACTGCAGATGGATCTCCAAATGTGTAGCTCCTATGTTTATTATTTGGTTGGATAATAATCATTCTTGCCATTTTGTTTTTCATTAGGGCTGCAACAATAAAATCAAAATAACCATCACCAGTGGACTTTTAAAATAATCCATATCGTATTTTGATAATGGTAATCTGAATTACACAGACATGCAACAAAGACAGGTGGTATTATAACATTAAAATGGTAAAACAGAATAAAAATACACATTAAAATTATGCATTTCATTTTTAGATATTCTCCATCTAGAAGGTTTGTGTCACCACAGATCAACCTTTATTTGGTTAAACCCACAGTATGGAACCTTTTAGCCAAAGATAGATTAAAATAAAAGCTTGTTTGATGTTTATTGCACTGCAAAACCTGTGTTTCACTCAGAGTGGCTTACATCTCCACAAACCTGACTCTTATTTGATCTGGAAGAAGACCTTCTTCTGCTTGTTTCCATGGAAATGTTGTTGCTTTGGCTATAATATTCCACAATATGGTATAAAACTCATCTATTTCCATTGAGAATGTTCCAAAGTATACTGTACCTTTAAAAATAGAAATTGTTTGATTAGCTGAGTCAAAAAAAAAAAAAAAATCATTGGCTAACTATTTTTTCACCCTTCAGTGTTCGATCAGAAGGAGTTGGAGACGGTGGGGCATTCAGCATGTCAGCTCTGGTTGCTCCAGGACTTCCTCAGAGCTCACCAGACATGCTGCTTAATGGATGATTATAGATCTCACATTTTATTTCCTGGCAGAAGAATCAGGATCAAGACCGTGTGGAGGAGCTAAACAATATTTTCACTCACTGCTATCCACTTTAGAGCTTTATTATCAATCCTTAATGCTTTTCCTTTCCACATGTAATTATACTCAGTGATTACGCCTGCTATGATAACAGCTATATTCTCATTCTTCAACTACAAGCAAGTCATTTCTTCATTTTTTGTAACATTTGAGCTGTAGGGCTGAACTAAGTAACTAGGGGTTTCAAGTTTCAATGAAATATTTGGATATTTTACTGATTTTGAGTGTCAGTGACATACAGTTTCAATAGTTTTTCTGAAACATTATATCTCACTCCAGAATTTTGAATTATGACAGGCCTATGAGTGATGCTATATTAAAGGGCCTGTACCTAATGGTTTTGTAAATTTGTCTTGCCTCAGTACAGCCATATTGTATAAAGGAGCTCTTGATGTCAAAATAAGTCAACTGTCTACTGTCTATTTATTTAGAAACCATTTTATTGTCTGATAGCCAGGAAGTGCAAGGTTAGCATGCTCGTTGTTGTTAGCATTATCATGATGGCAAAACATTCCTCTGACCTCTAAAAGTTGTGAAAAGTGCTTATAAACTCATTCCATTCAATAATTAGGATGCTCAGAATAAGGTAAATGAGGAATACATTTGGACCACTGAAAATTTTTTGAATTAACTGGTTCTATTTTATTTTATTTTTGGCACATTTCCGACAGGTAGAGAAATTGTGTAAAACTTGCAGCTTACTAAAAATATAGTGTACATACATACACAATAGTCATTTTGAATTAAGTTCTGCATTGGTATCTGTAAAACGATCAAGGATGTAACTTGGTGCCACAATCCTGCCATTACAGAATGGATTTCGCAGGCTCTTGCCAGACTTCTCTAAGTAAACCCATTTCTCTGCCTTACAACAATTTCTTGTATAAACAAATAAAAAAGCCAAGATGTATCACTCACATTATAGAGGCAGAACAACAAAGTAATCTAATCGAGTGGGCGAGACTATTCATACTTCGTTGTGCATCTTCAGAAGGGCGAGTGTGTGCCAGCTCGTGGTCGACGGGGATCCGACCACAAAAGAGATAATCAAATGAGCTGGGCCATCAGCTAACCACTCAGGCTTATGCAACCACACACAATGAGGATGTATGATGGCTTTTACACAGGCTTTGTACCATGTTCCATTTAACCATTATATGGGTTAGACAGATCTAAGAACAACAAACAATAGCCAGGTACAACATATGGTCGTAGAGTAGGTTTCGAGATCCTTCTGATTTAGACTGGGTACTTCTTCAATACAAGTGCTTAAATGAATCTTGGTTTACAATAATTGTACACGAGTGGTCCCTTAACTATAGCGCATTAACCATTATCATCTAGAAACAAACAAACATTTCAATCTGTGACATATTTGTTTAATCAAAACCAGTAGTTCTTATTTGAAACAGCACCAACAACTTACTTTCTTGAGCGTTGTTTTAGGACTCATAAAAACTATTTTAGAAATAATTGAAAAAAATGTCTGTAAATTTCAAATTTACAAAACTGAGTTGTAGCAGCTCTGCAATTTATGCAACACATTTATGTAATACAGTCAGCATTTTCACTGCTTTCATTATTAAATTAAGTGTATTTCATAAACAGAATGTAGAGGTAGTGGATTCACAACAAAATACTGAAACAATATAAGTATCTTGCTATTGGCACTTTGCAGTCACATTACACTGGTGGTGTTCTACATGTATGTCTGTGGTAGAATGTTTGTTCCACAGTTACCAGGGGGACACAATGAATACATTAGCAAACAGTCAAAAAACTGAAAACACACTTGACCAATGCTAGCTAGCTTGTGATGGTAATTTTATTAGAGAGAGAGACTTGATTTAAAAAACAAATCAGCTTGTAGTTCCAAGTAAGTCAGTTCTTTGTTCTGAGATTTAGTTTAACACAATCTGACCATAAAGTCTAACAAAACTTCAGACACAGCAGAGCCTAGAGTTAGCATCACTCCCCCAGGAAATGTTGATTATATCAGCTTCAAAGTATCAATATATTGATTATTACATAGTATTGTGAGCCATGTATCTTGTATTGTACCAGATCATGAGGGCCTCTGTGATTCTAAAGCTAACAGTTCACAGATTTCGCTCTTTCTCTCTCCATACAGTTTGCTTCTGTGTAATACAAAAACTGAATGCTGTCTGGGCATTTCAAACCTCAATGTCAAGTTTGTCTTTTTAATACATTTGTGGAGTGATCAAATTATCATTTAATATCATGAGTGTTCATAAGTGTCTGCACGCGCCTGAGGAGATTAACCCCGGTGTCCCACAAAATGCTGTCAGCACTTAGCGCCTACGTAACTGGATGAGAGTCTGTGTGGCCGCTTCCATTCGCAGTGCATGGATTAAAGTTGTTTTCAATTGTGCAATTAATCATCTTTCAATTCTGGGCCAGTCTGCCAAAAAGCTCTACAGCTGAATAAACAATCCACAAGTTAGGCATGCCGGGTAACACCAGGCATCTCTCATGAGGGGTTAGTCATATGTGTAAATATCAAAGTAGTATTTTGGGATATGATTTTACAGTGCAAACAGGATGCTAACAAGGGAAGGGACAATAAACAATAATATTGTTTTTCATGATAAAAAGGGTAGACAAGAATCGTTCAAGGGACATTTTATAATGTCATCATAATAATCATAATATAATGATAATCGTCATTATATCTCTAGGATGTGCAGAAAAAAAAGCTACTTATCCATGACGTTCTCTTCTAGATCACTGTTGTTTTCAATCGTAACAAATACAAATAATTGTTTAAATAAGGAATCTGTTCATAATATTAAAATTATAATCATTCATGTCCATATGGTTATTTGCATTTTAATTGGTTTCTTTTTTAATTTTACATTCAAAACCCGTCCAGGAGGGATTGACAAAAAGACTGAAATAGCCTTATGAACAACAAATAACTTGTTCAGAACTAAACTATAGGGTTAGCAGTTTTTATGCAGAAAATAATAAGATATTGTGTTGTTTGTGGAGAAAATTATGGTACTTCCAAAAATTGCAGCCTTTGCGATTTGCTAATTGCTTCCATTCAAATTACAATTTCATAGCGATTCATCTTCCAGCCCTAATGCCAACACTAAATGCTATCATTAGATTTACCTGGAGGGATTCTGGTCCATGTCACACACACACACAATGGGAATAGGGACAAGTCCATCTGACAAATGAGGACCAGGGCGTGTGGTCTTTGAATTGCAAATGTGCCCAAAACAGATGCCAAGAAAGTTAGGCCACACACAAGCAGGGTTCTCTACTGTAGACACTCCAACTGCCACATGTTCTCGACAAGTTTGGGTAATGAAGTAAAAATAAAACTTGAACAAACTTAAACTGAACACTACTACAAGACACAAACGATTCTATTAGCTATTTTGTTGACACAGATAAATTCAAGGGATGAAATACATGCCTGAAATCAATTGTTCTTCACACTAATGTTGATATTGTGATCAGACAAAGATGGCTCCACAAAGCTAAATAATTCAATAACTTTCCCATGCAGTTTTTCATGTTTGTCTGTGCAGTTTAAAGTTGCAAATGCAGCAGCAATGCCAACACTGATCATTTCAGACATTGGAAAATCTGACTTAGCAATAGCCAATGCAGCAAAATTCCATCCGGAATCATATAGTATAAAAATGGTCACATAGTAGCCTAGCGCTCCAAGAATGAGATTTCTGATTCTCCATTGAGATTCCCCAAATTACACTTTTAAATTGGATATGGATATAGAATGGGTTTGCAATATGAAATGGCTTCTTGCCAGGGTCTGGGATTTTTTTTCCATGTATTTGATCAAAATTTGTCTTGCCTCAGTATAGATATACAGTATAAGCAGCTCTTGAGGTCAAAATATCATAGCTGTGATTGCAAACTCTGTTGGTATCTGAAAGTTGTGAAAAGACCTGTGAAAAGCACTTCTCATCACGTTTTATCTCTGAATAATTAGGATGCTCACAATGCAATAACCTTGGACCACTACAAATCATTTAAAATGAACAAATAAATAAAATAAAACAAATACAACAAGAATAAAGAGTAAAACTAAATAAAATATGAGGTACAAGAGGTGTAACAGCGATCACAACAACAGCATATCATGGGTAAGTTTACTTAAAGAGTATTCATTACCTTGTGTGAACAAGTGATCAAATGTTTTTAGACGTGTAAAAGTGTTGACCGTGTTTCCATGGCTTGTGTCAGTTAACTCGTGTCTCACAAAACTGTATCATGTATCAGGTTCACAATGTGACTCTCTCTGTATGGCTTAATGTTGCAGTTATGCTTGGGACCATAAAGGTTAACGTACATCTAACAGCAGTGACAAGCAGGTATGTCAGGCTGAGCTCACAACACATAGATGACCCTGAGGTTAACATTACCAGTTTTAAATAACAGCACCTGGCAATGAAATGGTTGGTAGCAGCTGAGAGAGTCTTTAGCTAAAATAAGGTGTGTAAAAAAGTGTATATGGAATAAAATAAATCACATTTTTATTGTATTGATAGAACAACATTTTTGATTCAGGTTTTAGTTTTTTCTTACTATACTTTTAAATAGAGGCCATTAACACTAAAATAGTCCAATTTATTACAAAGTATGAACTCAAACAACATGCATTTACTGACATAAAATTGTCAATTAAAAAGCCCCAAGCTGATCATTGCCCATGTGAAACAAGTGTATCTCAATTCAAATTAAAATTTTATTTAAAAAAAATAATCTGATGGCAAGCTACGTTGCATGAAAAAAAAAAAAAAGTTTGGATGGTCCTCGGAATATATTTTAAAGCTATTACAACAAGCAACTTACGACCATCAGAAACTTCCATTCAAAGTAATACAATTATTTTATGGAATTTCTATATAATATAATTGATTTATGCATTAAAATGTACTTGCTAACTGTAGAATTGGAAGAATTAGATCAAACATCCATGTATGGTTTTTTACCTGACACGGTTGCTACAAAACCTGGCGAACTGTGGCTGGTTAAGGTATATGAGCCGTGCATCTTCTTGGTCAGCCAGAGATGTCTTTTCTGATGTGGTGTCTGCAGTCTTCGCATATCCTGCAACAGAAAGAAGAAAGGAGATTCTATGAGAGCAGTTCCCCTGAGACACAAGTCAGATGAAAAGTATTGTGAAGTGTTGGGGCTGGCTCATGTGCGGATGTCCTTGAAACTATGTTGACAATACAGCATTAGCTTGCAGATGGTGGTGTGAATATAAAACAAAGATGGAATATATTCTCTATGATAGATCTCCTTGAGCTCTGCAAAATTTACATTGCTCTAGTAGTGTAAATATAATTAGATTAAAGGCCCTGTATTGTTTGGGTTTGACATGTTAGCTCCACCCATATATTCTCTTATCTCACTCTAAAGTTGCAAACCTGAAGAAACAACTATGGGCAATAGTCATGGGGAATTGCTTCCACAGGGCTTTCATCAAACAACATTTGCAACTGGGCAAAAAGAAGGATCACACTTAGTAATTAACTTATACTTCTCGTCCAGTTGGGAATGGTTCTCATCATTCCCAACTGGACAAAATGGAGCGTCATACCAACTTGTTACCTTATAGTTCTCATCCAATGAAAAGCCTATTAAAAGGCCTCAGGCAGTACGGTCTCTTATTTTATTACAAATAGCTGATTTTACAACCCACTGTATGGTGCAAAGGGCATGTATTTCTGAACTAAAGGAAATATAAGTCAGGTAAATGGCCTTTAAGATGAGGAGCTCAAATGTGACTAAAATGTTGGATAAATCCTTCTAACATTTGTATGTTATATGGTCACAGTAAAACCTATCACAAACTTTGTCTGGAGTTAATTCATAGACATTATAATCCTGGAAATAACACACATATCGATTGTGAAATGCTTTTACAGCATACTTTGTAAAGCATTTTTCAGTGGAAGTTACATTCTTCCTGCATTTTGATAAAGGTCAGCAAGTTTACAATAACCATTAGAATTTTAAAGCCAGAATGAATCAAGACAGCATTTGTTCATTCATGCATCTTTCACTTTCCACTTCCTTCAATTGTTCAACAGTCACAGGCAGGTCACTTGGCAAAACCACAAAGAGTAATCAGCTTAAAAAACAAATGGAAATGAGAACTGAGGAATGTATTTGATAGCTTATCTAGAACGTTGATGTAGCCTTTCCTCTATAGAATATTGTCTTAAAATCTAAATTTATTTTTATTATTACTATTATTATAATTTAAGAACTGTAGATGTAAAAAAAAGGCCAGATATTAAAATTAAAATTCTAGGAAAATGTTGGACCTTTCTTGAATAGTTTTAGAAGGTTCTTCATCTATATCCAAGCTCTTAATGCCATACAATGCTAACATTGAAGAAACGAAATTATTTTGTGTTGAAAATGTAATTCTATTGTATAAAAAAGTGTTGTTTTATTTTTGTTTTGTGTTATCAAGTATCAAACCTTTTAGGATCAAAATTGAGTTTGAAATTTTAGTATCATGACAACACTATTTAGAACTAAGAACTATCATTCCGTTGACTAAATATATATTGCACATCCTATTTTAAAGAGTAAAAACACTACAATAACAAGGTTCATGTACCCCTGTCCAGTCCAAAGCTTAATTTATATGCTTGGATTTGTATCCTTAAGAGATTTAAGCTAGGTCTTGCACCACTCTTAAGTATCACAGGCATCTCCGGTTTCATGCGTGTATTTCCATGAGCACATAGAGAGAGGGGTCCAGTCCTGACATGAGGTGGTAACTGCTGCCAGGTTATCAGGTAAGGTCAGCTGAGTTGACAACTGTACAAGCTCGGGGTCTAAAATAGCCCAAACTTTGAGGGGGTATCCTTAGAAGTTTCCAGGTCAAGGCATCAACAACAACATGGGCGAGTAACAAAAGAGTGCAACCCAAACCCTAGTGGATATGCCTCGGTAATAGGCCTTAGATAGATCCGCTCGGGGCCATATTTCCTGCTTGTCAAGAGGAAACAAAGTAGAAGCTAGCTGGCACTGTTCTCAAAGTCACACTCGGCAACTTTCTCCTCTCGTTCTGCGCTTTATTCTCACCTTACGCTTAACACATTCTCACTGTTGTTACACAAAACTTCAACGCTTAAATTACACCTCTCTTGTTATTTTAATGATCCACTTTGGGTCGGGGGATCAGGTTTCTGAGACGGTAAGCCAAACATTCCTCCTTCCCTTCCCTCCTGTCGTTTACTCACAAGCAGAAGCAGGGCAGTCCCCTTCAGCATGTGCCTGCCTTAGGGCTAAAAATAACCGCCTGGCCCCTGGTGCTTTGGTCGTAGGGAAAACGGAGGACTGGCTATCCCGGTCGGCTTATGCAAGAGCGTAGCCAAGCACACATCGCATCAGCATAGGTGGTTTATGGGATTAGTGTGGAGGTGAGGATGTGCAGGGTTAGGAGCAATGGGGAGGGTAAAGATGCATGGCGACTCTTAAAGTGGAAAGTCCTTTTAGTATGAGCAAAATCTATTTAACAGAAGCCAATACTGAAAGCATCACATAAAAGTGATGCTGACAAGTAGCTGATTTATGGACCCATCTGTAACAATGGTAAGACTAGGAATACTAGATTAGGATAACCCAAAATCATGATATAACAGCTGTTTATACTATGTGTTTTGGTTCTCAAGTGTTTTATCCAATCAGAAAGCAGAATTAACTCCTTACCTCTGGTTGTCAGATCTTATGAGTAAAACCAGCTTGCAACAAACCCGAAAGGTATCTCTATGATTTAATGTGTTCTCAGTATATGACAGCTAATAGCATCCCAAATTTGGTTGTGATTGTAACTGCTATTTTAAAACCAGTTTGGAGTCCATGATACAGATATTATGTGTCAATAATCCAGCATTACACAGTGTTAACAACCCAACTGCAATTAATTACATAAGGTTGCATTGCTTATCTTGCAAGTAGAGTAAAGATGGAGAATTTTGATGTGACTGAGATTAGATTTGTGATCTTTGTTTAAAAGGGACTGCACATTGTAATTAACTCCAATAGCATTAACAGTTGAGAGAACATTGAAAGGTCTAAGGTATAAGATCTTTCTATAAAACGAAAGCAGACTGTTATTTTGCAGAGGACATTCTAGTATCTAAATAATTACAGGTTTTGCGATTTGATCATTGGGGAAACTCTAATTACAATGTCAATCCAATAGCGATAAATTGTGCAGCCCTAAAGTAGTCTCGTACAGCTCAGTACATCTTTGCTCAAATCAGGAAGTAAATGTCACTGCAGAAACGCCCATATCTAACAGGTTTGTGATTGCACCGAGGAGGAGAAAACCCAGGAGGGAGGTTAGCGTAAGAGCTGCGTGGTGGTAAAGGGAGGGTCACAGGGATTGTGTGTACGATGACAAATGTGCCGAGGAAGGCGGAGTGCTGCAGTGAGGTGATCCAGAGCCAGGCCACACCAAGGAGCAGACCTGATTGATGTTGTGTGTGTGAGCGGTGAGTGAGCGCTCGCAGCAGGAGCCCGGCCGCCTCAGACCAGGTGCTGCTGCAATGCACCAGTTGCAGCTGCTCAACTTTGTGTTCCCCCTCTTTCACCGGCTCTTTCCAATTCATCATGAGCAGTTTGCCAAAAGGGTACAGGGGGATAGTGTGAAGAAAGTGGAGGGAATTGTACTGTATAAATGCACTTGCAGTTTTTTTTAGGGTCTGTTCACACTTGCACACATGTTATGTTGAAACGGTGACTAAATACGGAACTAATTGGATTTCATTTGCAAAAATTCATTGGCTCATAATTGAATTCACAATTATCATAAACAATTAATTCTATACTGTCAAAATTACCATGTAGAGAAACTATAGATCCTATATATTTACAGTATTAGCTCTGTTATTTTGACAATTTTCTTTAAAAACTGGTGGCTTTGATAAAGGTTTTGAGTTGCAGAATAAGCGTGTATCAATCTTAACAAAAGAACAGAATTTTTATAACATTTTTGTAATTGAAAAGAGTAATAATTGAAATCACGATATGAAATGTTATTAATTGAACAGCTCTAAATTAAACAAGGACTAGGAGCAGGGTTAAACCAAGTGCGAACACCCCCTTAAACCTGCAGCATTGTAATTAACCTATTTGTTCTCTTCCAAACTTTACTATATACTTCTGATACTGATGGAGCAGTATTGTAACATAGTCCAATGATCGTGAACAGAAGATGCACCATGGCGTTTAATCTTCAGGTCCCTACTCCTCTCTCACACCTGAGCCTATTATGGGAAACAAGCTGCAGACTTAAATAGGATAAGACGCGGTGATATGGAGATTGCACTAAGAAAAGACCACCAACGGGGAATAGTTCTATGACTCAGACAAAACGCAATTCTGTTCATTACGAATGCGACACATTGAAATTTATGGCTTCTTTCTGTTCACTATGAATCATTTATTATAATCTATACAGCAGCTCAAATGCAGTTGTTATCTGCTTCCATGCATGGAGTTTAAAGTTATAAACTCTAAGACAAGTCTATAACTCTAAAAGTAGCCTAACACTTAACAGTTAATGTAAAGCATTGTCTTACCGCCTTCTCTAGCTGTAGGTGTTACAAAGTCCACCTCCTCCATGTCCATTCATTCCAAGCTCTGCAAACTCACTGTGTGGATAAAGTACTCAGCAGCCACGCTACCCCAGTCTCACCGGGAGCTGCTCTTAAAGCTCCCTGGTGGACAGCGTGCTTTTCCTCTGCACTAATTTCATTAACTGTGGGGCGTGCGACGGCTCAACTGTATGCTGACATCAATATCCAGAGCAGGAAACTGGACGGGTATGCGCTCAGAAAATAATTTGTAATTTATGTCACAGTTTCATCGCCAACAGTTCGAATCAGCAAAGTCGTTTATATTACACAAATAGAAAGGGTAATTGTGGGACAGATAAGGTTTAAGAGAGGTAAAGCTCCCACTGAGGAAAACCTCTAGAGACAGGATCAATGCCACCAAGTGTCGTAATGAGTTTGGATGGAGTCCAAATGTCCGGATTATTGGCGGTGTGGGCCAACAGACAGATGGGTGGAACAATAGCCATGAGAGGGCATGTATTTTGGACAGGGTGCCCAGTGGGAAAAGCAGGGCTCAGTGTGAATTGGCCTTGGCTAGCACTTACATGCAGGATATCCCATTCTCCTTTTACTCTGTGCTAAGTGATCCGTGCTTACAGAGGGGACTGTTCAAGAAATATCTCCAGGGATTTTCAATAAGTTATTTTTAATGTCTGAGATATGCAATGAAAACAAGCCGCTGGCTGGCGGTCATTGTAAGGCTAGTTCATTCCAGAACTAAGACCAGAAAAATTAAGAAGGGTGAAAAATAAAAATAAAAATCATAGCATGTTGAGAGGTAGACAGTTTGTGTTGGTTACCCTTGTAAAAGAAAGGGGAATTATACAATAAAACTAGGGGGTTAACAAACAATGTAAACTGAAGAAGCTATAGCCAATATGTAATGAAGTAAAAAAAATGTCTTGCCCCAGAACAACTGTATATAGTAAAAGCAGCACTTAGGGTCAAAATGAGACTGCTGTGTGCGGTCTGCATCCAATTATAAAACGTTTTTATCCTTTACAAACTAGAAAGTGCACTGTTAGCATGCTAACTGTTCTATTTAGCATTGCTGTCACGGCTCCGCTCTGGCCTAAGAAAGTTGTGAAAAGCACTTCACGGTGAATAATTAAGAATGTAAATAGTGTGGAATAAGTTTGGACCGTAGCAAACAGTTTAACTTCAAAATGAAGTTGTTAGATGGTAAAGATTAGGTAGGCATTTTGATAGAGCTTATTGTTATGGTCAATATTTGAAGACACTTCTATGTATCTGACTAGAAAATCAACAAACCAACTTCAGTGAAAAATACAATTACATAGCCCAATATCACAACAGCACTTGTCCCAAAGGTTAAAAAAACAGTTTGTATGAAAAACATGCCACCTCCTTCCTGGACAATCAATCTCTGCTTCAACTGGACTATAGGTGATGTCATGACAGGGCCATAGAGAACATCCCCTTCTGTAGATGGATGTTGTGCCGCATAGTAATGCATTATATCGGGTCAGCCAGAAGTGTTGCGGGTCAAAAGTTATTGCTCCCATGACTGTCAACAGCAGAAAGATTAAATGCATCTAATGGCAGCACTGACAGCATCTATAACGACCTGATACTGAAGGATTACGAAGTGCAGAGAGTCAGGGTTAGACATTAAAGAGCATGTAAAGTGTCACTTTTAAGTGTGAAATCTGTAACACTCACTGGGGTTGCATAATAATTTTGTCTTGGTTAGGTTGTCTTAGTTAGTTTGATAAGTAAATTTAGGCAAAATGTGTTGCAATATTATGATATCATGACACTAAACAGATTTGAAAAGCACCCAAATAATAGACATATTTTGCAGCATTAGTACTAATACATGTCTAGCAAATTCTATCTTATTCTTCTTATTCTATTCTTATTATTACTACTAAAATGTAACAAGAAATTCACCATAAAGACAACATACTCCGGCTTGGACTGTGTTGCCTTGATACACTGAGATCCATGACCACAGCAAGTGAATTCAATCTCGGAGTTCCCTCAAAATATTATCCAACCATCCTGAGGCTATTCAAGAAAAAAAACAAAAACAAAAACAAAACATAGTTCTGGGTCTCCCAAAAATAGGTTCAGCAGCCAGACAACCGTCCACTGCAGAGCACACGCCACTAATGAGGCGCAAACAGTTGTAGGCAGGTCAATAAAACAGGGATGCGAAAAAAAGAAACACGTGATCGCGCCAAAGATAGGCTCTCACTGGAACGATTCAATAACAGCAGGGTATGAGGTCGGCTCGGGGCTACTGACATTGATCTAACCTGGACATATATATGGCAGCCAAACCCCAATTAACAGGGCTTTCAACACATTAACCCCATGGAGAAATCACTGTCTTATTATCTGTTGACAGAAAAGATATGCATCACACTAAACCTAAGTAAATATTGTGCTTAAGGTGGACAGCAAGGTACATAATAATCAGAGTCGCTTTGACATATGGCTGCAATTGCAGTAACAGTAATTGTAAGAGTAATCATGGCTAATAGTTAACAAAGGTGCAGTTGTCTTCCATTATATTGACATTTTATTCCCACTCTGCACAGTTTGGAAAAACAAATTCAACAATAGTGTTATTTTTTTTGGTGGAGGGTCTGCCAGCTACAGTCTCTTTGAAGATGTTATTGTTTCACAGTATGGCAGTAAACATATTTAGCCTGCATTTATTCAATAATAGGTGATTTATACCTCAATATCTCCATGGAGATAAGTGTAATGCCACACAGTGGAACATTCCTTAAACAGAGGGTGGCGAACAAACAGAAAAGTTACACCAAGTACAATGATTTAAGTAAAACTAATGCACATTTGCAACACATCCAGGAGTAACAAATATTTCTTTTCCATAAAAAAAAACCAAGATATTCCTTTGTTAAAGTGAACATCACTTAAATAATTGCAGGTTTAGGTATGTTATAAATAACATGAATTCAAATTGCATTTTTTGTTTCATTGCAATATATGTTGCAACTGACCGATACTCAGTGTCCAACTAAAATCATTTAGTCTCAGTTTCGTATTTTGGAAAACTAGTTAGTCAAATTTTAATGAAACACAATCTACGCTGTGCTGTGAAGATTATAGCCTACTATTTGTATGGATTAAAAGTAATAAAATTGCAACAAAAAATATATAAATTGCAGTACATGCATTAGTCTTAATGTGAAAAAAAACAAAAAAACAAAGAATCAAAATGTACTGTGGTGGCTTATCTCTACCATGGCACATCCTTTGTTTACTTTTGATCTATGCAAATGTATAACCTTCATGATCCCTCCCTGTCAAAGCCTACATACTGGTAATGTGCCATTCATATTTCATCATCTCTAACATGATTCATTTATACGGGATGAATATTGCAGTAGGAGACCCCGTCTGTTCCGAGCCATGGCGGTGCCTGAGATGACCTCCTGGTGCTGTATTTGTGAATGGGGCCTCGAGAGCTGGAGGTGGGTCTGCGTGGAACATGGGTCTGCCTCCACCTAAGCAACAACTGTAAGTCTCTTATCAGATCACAGCCTGTAAGCACTGACAACAACAGGACACGCAGCGAATAATCCTCTCTGCGCGGCGCTGTGTCTGGCTCCTCATAGGCTTAGCGCAGGGCTGGCTACAGCGGGGGTGGGCAGTCTCCGGACCGCGTGGGCAGCTGGGGCAATCTGTGACATCATGGGGCAGGTCTGGTGCAGCTTAGCGGGGGGATCTGCAGTCACAAACCTTTCCACTGGGCGACTATGTCAATGGTAAAACGGGAACGGCATATGGCGTGGAACTGATCTGCTAACAAGAATGAAAACAGGGAAGTGACCCAGGAATGTCAGTCAGTCAGTCATGTTAATGTCGTGTCAAAGCTGGTCGACCCTGCTTTCGAGAGCTAAGTGAATCTGAAATACAAAGCTATTGACCAAACATAGGTTCTCAATATACTGATGAATAGTTTCACAAGAGTTTTAAAAACAGTGGTGTTAACTTGTAGATCAATATCTAAAAGTGGTTTATCAGGGATGCTGTTTGCATAATAATTTTTGACAGAGCCTACTTTGAGTTTATTAAAGTATATCTGTTAAGACAACCGTTAATGGGGCTGATTTTGTCATGTAATATGTAAAAATGGTCTTGCCCAGGCAGTACATATACACCAAAACCCTGAATTAAAGAGTTTTCATCATCTATGAACCAGGAAGTAACACTGATGTGCTGTTAGCATGAGAGATGTTGTTAGTGATGGCCAACAAAACTGTCTGGCCTCTGAAAGTTGTGAAAAGCAAATTCACCACAGTAATAATTAGGATCCTATGACTGTATTAGGAAAATAAATGCATTTACAAACCATAAAATGAAGAGTTTCTCCCATTTAATTACAGTAAAAATCAGGTAGTGCCTTTAATAAAATACACCCTATAAACAGTGCTGCTGACTCCTTTGCCCTTGTATCGCAGTATAAAACTGTTGTCATAAGGCTTTCTAAAAATAGATCTTATCCAAATGGCACAGCAAAACAATTAATCCATGTCAGTGTTTTGAGATGCTCACTGACCTGACTGATGGAATGTGTTACTGTCAGACAAAATGGGCGCCACATTTGCCACATGTTTAATTCAACAAAGGGAAATTATTAAAGAAATACCAGACTAAAGTGAACATCCCCTTGATTGGTGTAAAACTATAATTTGTAAAACTATAATTATATTTACCATTGTAATGATCCAAACAAACAAAAATTAGCTTTGAACAAGAAATAAGGCTACTGCGCTATTAGCATGCTAGTTGTTGTTAGTAGTTGTAGTAGCATGACAGCAAAACTCTGCTTTGGTCCCTGAAAATTATAAAACACACTCAAACTCATCACTGAATGAATGCTTTAACATGAGGAACAGTGAAGAATAAATTTGGACAACTGTAAACATTTTAACATTAACTTCTGTTTTTTCACAAGGTACAGTACCTTTAAAAAACATTTTAGCTCTTGAGGTTGGCCTATTGTTGATGCTATTCTGGAAGAGGGTCATAAAAAGCCTGGGATGTCCAGAGTCAAGGGCAGAGAGAGTCATTTTGCAGCCATTGATGGTGTTGCTTTCTTGTGGAGTGTTTGACACTACAGCTCCATCTGACCTTGTCATGCTGCGGACCAATCACACCTAGAAGTTACCGGTACATTTAGGGGTAGGGCTCCGTCCACCACAGGCAGACATCTAGACCATCGCTCTAGCATGGTGGAACGCTTTTCTTTGGGCCTAGAGCAAAGCATGGCATCGTTCACCGGCTTGACGCACTGTGACAGCTGTCTACACTTGGAAGGGAGGATGACAGAACTAGAGAAGCACATCTCCTTACTGACTCAAACTCAGAGCCAGTCCCGTGAGCAGCTACTTGACTTGGTGGTGACAGTGGGAAAATCTAAGTCCATGTCCATCACCATGATGAATTAGATGCGACCGTAGTTGTTCCTGGTTCCTGATCCTGCTGGCGCAAGATGCAGTCAGCCAACCTCTACCCGTGTTCGGCATGATACATGAGGTTGTCATGGTGCAGCTAAACCAAATGCTCCAACTTCCCCTACTTCCTTGCACAACCGGCTCTTCGTTACAAAAAGTAAACAAAAAGGGAAAGCGCTCACATCATCATGCAATTCCTAATCAGAGGCAGCCATTTGAGCTATCAAATAGATTTAACATCCTTGACTTGAAATAGCTTTCATGTCTATAAAGTCACAAGGAGTTACTATCCCCTATTAGATCCTCATGGATGTGGAAAAGGGCTGCAACATGTTATTAATCATCAATCAGCTCAGTTTTTAATGGAACGACATCCTTCACTGGATAAGACCTGCCCCTTGCTCCTCATCAGTTGGTACGCAATCCAACAGGCTGAAACCAAGTACCAACCTGGAGCTCAGGTATCACACATAAACACTGTGCTCACAGAGACACTGTCCAATCATGTGTACATATCCACTGTGATAGTGTACAATCCAATGACATTAAACTAAAACAGTCCGAGGTGTTCAAAAGTTACTTCAGATCACTTATACACGGTCCTAAAGTCGAGAAAACAATGTGTAATGTCTGGTCCAATGCCATTTCCCAGTTTAGAACAAATTAAAGTGTAAATTTGAATATCTCATAGACATGAAAGAAATTGGAGGTTAACTTGGTTGATATCAATATAACTAGCAAACCCAATAAAGCTAGGATTACAAAAAATGTAAATAGTTTCTGGTCAATATTTAAATTACCTTGTCTTGCAAAAGTTTTAGAAAAGTTAGGTGCAAATCAAGCTACAATTTATTTAAATAAATGCTCCATTTTGAAGTCTTATCAATCAAGTTTCAAAAAGGGCATAGTACTGTCACTGCAATCACAGATGTTATATATGACATTTTCACATGATGACATGAAATATTGTGTGGCATTGTTTATTGATTTAACTAAAGCCTTTGATTCATTAGATCATAAAATGATCTTGAAGTGCCTGAAGCATACTGGATTTGACAAAGCTACATGTAATTTGTTACAAAATTATCTTTCAAACTAAATCCAGGCAGTAGCAGCTGATGGGTTTAAATCTTTTTTTTTTTTTTTTTTTTTTAAGCAACAGTGTCCCCCAAGGCTCAATTTTGGGCCTGCTACTTTTTACTATATTTATTAATTCCATTGGTTGCAATTTAAGAGAATGCACATGATTTTGTATGTAAGAGCTCCTTCTGCTGATCAGGCATTTTTAAATTGCAGCAAGACTTTAATGAAATCCAAACTGACCTAAATGAAATCCAATACAAAATTCCCTCAAAAATCTTAAATTATCATTGAATGCAAACAAAAATAAATATTTTTTTTTTTTTTTTCTAAAAATATATATTTAAGTGATGTACAAGCTGCAAATCCTAATACACTAAATTGATTGAAAGTGTCACCACCTATAAATAGCTTGGGTTTTCGCTTGACAAAAACGTATCCTTAAAAAAAACATCTTGTAATTATTAGATATATATTATTTACAGTTTAAAAAAAATATTATCATTTTATTATCCCATTGAATTACAGAAAGGAAATTGTTCAAGCAATCTTTCTTTCTGGAGATATAATATACATGCAGACTTCAGCCCCTTCTTTGAAGCCTTTAGACAGAATCTTTCACTTAGCCCTTCGCTTCATAACACGTGATGAATTTAAAACTCATCACTATACACTCCATGAAAGAGAAGTCAGAAGAGAAGAACACTGTATAAAATATAGTTATAAGGGACTGCTTGATAAGACTGCTTGAATGTTGAACTTTGATACAGGAACTTTTAATACAAGATCTCATGATTGTTCAAGTCTAAAACAGGCCACACTAACACTTTTGCTTCCCCAAAATGGAATACATTTCAAGGACATGCAAAACTGGATTCATTGGTGCCACACTTCATAATCTGGTGATAAGCACCAAATAATCACACCTGCACCTGTTTTTAATGTTTTAAATGGGCCCATGTAGTTATTTGTTTTGTTTTTTGTTTTGTATTTTAACAGGGCACACCTGAATAACAGTCTGATGCTCTCACTGGACTCTCCCTATATAAATGAAAATAAATTAAATGAAAAGTGAAACATATCACAATTTGGATTCTACTGTATCCCAGACACATGGATAATTATTATCAAAATAATATTTTTAAGGCTAGGTGCAGTGCCAAATACAAGGTATTTGGTACTACTTGTGCCAAAAAATAAAAATACTTTTGGTAACAGTTTTGGGTTCTATACTTTTTCTTGAATAATGTGTTTGTAGACAAGAAATCTAGAGAGGAATTAATACCAAAACAAGTACTGTTCACCAAAAATTAGGTATTGTTCATTAAAAGGTACACAGCCTTACCCAGAAATGAGAAAAGCCTGCCAGAGACCATGTTGAATTACTTTAAAATGTTTCTCATATAAAATTTGCTAGAAAGAATCTCCAAATACATATCAGTATGGGTCATTGGATCCAACATAGCCATTACAAATATTTCACATTCACCAATTACCAAATTTACAGCAGTTTGATGTTTTAGAGTATCCCTACAATCTGGTGTGTGAGGGGCATATAAAGTTCAGTCATTTGCCACAGTACAGAACACCATAGATCCCTTTACTGTCTTGTCCACTCTCCAGTTTCTGTCCTTCTCCCTTTTTATTCCTCTCTTCCTCTTTCTTAGATTGACCTGCCACATTCATTTTGCCTTGCAGCCAGAGGAGTGTTACTGAAGTGAACAGAATGAATATCTGAAGAAGACACACATATTAGGCTAGCTGCAGGTTAGCGATGGAGATGGAGAGCCAGGATATGAAGGAGAAAATACTAGGAGATGTCCCATGGCTCTGCATCGACAGTGGAGAGCCCTGAGGGGACTTGACGTGCCACACCAGCGAAGCCAGACAGGGGATTTAGAGGCGTGTTGGGGTTTTGTACCACATTACTTTCAGCCAGTGATCCAGCCAGGCAGGCAGCTCTCCCTTCAGACAGGAGCAGTCCATTCCCCTGCAGCCTTCCTGGTATCCACGGTTCACACACTAGTCAGGGCTTAGCCGATGTAATTGAAATGCTACAGAGGACCAGATTGCTTTGCCTACATAGGGGAAATGTATTGACACAAAAAAGTCGAGCCTTCTCCTCTGAGCTTTGTGAATTGTATTCAGAAAAACAGTCAACAAAGGGATGTATTCTCAGAAAACGTAGACATGGGAGTGAATGCTGCAATTGTTGTTTTGGAGATATGGAAAATTTGAATCTTGAGTTTATCATCTATAATAAATATTGCGCAATAATAATAATATGGCCACAAAAAAGCTGACTGAAATTATAGAAAATATTGCATGAATATTGTTATCAAAATGAAAAAAAAAAAAGAAAAAAGAAAAAAATTTGATTAATAGCGCTTTTTACAGCTGGCTAAAATAGATTATGACACCACATTGCAAAGCATTATGAGATACCACATCAGACAAACAAATCATGAAGCAATATATTAACTTGTTTTTCATAATTTCTAGTTTTCCAGAGTGTTTAAATGTAGACTGCGTGCCATGTGCCGATTTGTTTGTCTAATGTTGTGAGATCATCTGTAAAGTGAACTATTTTTCTCAATATTGGTCAGCAATTTCAACTTAAAAAAAATCTGGTTTGCAACTTCAGAAGATGGCAAAAAATAATAGAAAATGTGTTCATTCTGCTAACAAAAGAACTGACACAAGCTTAGGATGCTTAGTCTCAACTTTCCTTGTACGCTGCAGAGAGCACTCAACCATCAGACTCCTAGATAAGGCATTTTGGCAACTGATGTGGGCACCATCTGCCACTGATGTTAGATGTTTCCTTGTTGCATGGGAGATGAGTGGCAAGGAGTGGGCCGACACGTGCACAGCCAGACTGGGGAGTGTGCAGCGCTGGGGGCTGACGGACAGAATGCTGATGGATTAGGTGGTAAGCCTGGCATAGGGCTGCCCTTTCTAGATGGAAGCTCTCCTGATGCACTGCAGTGATTAAAAAATAACACTCAAGAGTGGGGTGTGGACTTTGGGTCTGGTGAGCTATTCATGGGTTTTCCTGTTTATAGGTGACATTTTGAGGACATTTCATCGTTCAAAACATAGAATACTTTGTTCTGAATTAGCAATGGTTATGGAAATTAGGACTGGGACATATGGCAAATAATAATACAATAAATCACAATTTGTCCTTATATTCATCTATTTTCCATTCCATTTTTTATCTATAAGTATTGATTGAATGTGCATGAACAAGACACATATTACATCAGTGCCATTTAACAAAAGAAATATTCCAATTTTGTCCTCTACAGCTTAACTCAGCTCCAAACTACATGCTTTTATTGACAGGACAGGCTACAGACCTATTCATTAAAAAAACACAAGCTGATCTTTGGCAATTACACAATCATGATTTTGATTCAAATTCAACTTCCCAGCCCTAATGGAAACAGTCAAAATTTTTCATCATTCAGGTAGTGAAATTTGTGAAAGCATTGGTTAATATCAGAATTCATGACACACCAAATGTTGCAGGTATATAGGTATACAGGTATAGTGGTATAGTGGCATCAGAAAAAAAGAATGGTGTGACACAACCAACAGGCTAAAGCATTGAATCTTCATAGGATCACAAAGAGGTGAATGGGAGTTGGGGGGGTGATAGTAATAGCATCTGCATAATTCATGTGTTCACTCTTGTGACTTCAGCAGCCGCATCTGTCAACAGTTTCAGTGCTATCTATATTAGTCTTAAATTATTTAGACTGTCTTTCAAACCACGAGCCTGTGAAGGCTTTTCACTGACAAATAGCTTCACAATGACCTCTTCTTACAAGGATTTCATGCTTTACACAACAAGTACATCATTCTGCTCTTAACAGGATGTGAAACCTTAATGACGTGAATGTTTAGGTTTCATTACATGCATCTACATGTTTGCACCATTGAAATATCTGTAACTGAAAAGCTGACACACTAGCATCTCAAAGGCTTGTAATAACTAGGGTGGTAGTCCTTTAGTCATTTAGTCTAATCAGTCAACAGTGACTTAGGTCGATGTAAAAGAGCATTCGCTCCGAGAGCGGTGAAACAGGTGGTCTCGGAGCGGCTCCTCTTCCACTCTGGAGCAGGGGGAGTGCAGTGTGAATGCAGTCGTGGTGCAAGTAAAAGTCAAGGCAATTTGGATCAACTTGATATCAGTCACATTTCTCCTCCTGCCTCTGTCTGCACAGGTGAGTTTGGGTCGGTCTGCACTGGTGAACCTGTCACTGTCTGCGTGCCGCTTAGAATGCTTTATCTCCTCAATCACTACCGCACATAGTCCTCACGGTGCAGGCTCTTTAGCCACAGGTGAGACAAGTGTGTTGTCATGGAGATACGTTTGGTTGTCAGCTGATGGCGTCTCACATAGCACATGATGCGGTGTTTGGAGTGAATGATGTACGGTGCATGTGAGCATCTGAACAAGACCACGTCAAAAGTGAAGTAAACAGGTTTATGAGGAAATAAGCAGGAAGAAGAAAGAATGCATGGGATGAGTTTTATAGGTGACAGTTACATACTGTTTGCTAGGCCTTCTCTGTATATATAGTTTTTGAACAAGATTCTAATTTTGAGAGATTTTGCCAATGATTAATCAATGCAAAGGGCATGTCTTTAGTCGACTTAAAATGTCTTTGTCAACTGCAACCCTAGTAATGACGAGTTTATCTGATGGGTTGAACCCAGAATACTCATGAATCCTCCAATGTATCTATCAAAACATCTAGAAAAAGGCTAGTATTTTTTCCCTCATAGCAAGAGGGTCCTGAATTTATTTCCTGGACCTGAGGCCTTTCTGTATGCCTTTCCCTTGTATGTTCCCTGTGCCTGTTTGGGTAAGTTTCCTGAGGGCACTCCAATTTCCCCCATCCATTTAAAACATGCACACTAGGCCAATCCTCCAGCTAGGGTAATCCTGACTAAGATCCTGGCTCAGGATCTACAAAATGTCCCCGAGCACTGCTTCTGAAAGGTGTCCAAGAAGCACTGGTAGAAGGATAGGTCAAAATGCAGAGGCCAAATCTCTCTTTGTCACCATCAAGTCAAAGTCAATACACTTCAGCTGTGTAAGAGTTCATATGAGATAGATTTATAAAAAAAAAAAAAAAAAATCACACACCTCTAATTCTGCTATTTTTAGACAGGTATTGCACTCACGATTCAACTTGTAGTGCATGCTTAGAAAGTAGGATTCTTATTTCAAAACATGTTAGTAGAGGTCTAAACTAAAGTACAAGAGTTTTCTACAAACACAATATTTTGTTCTTTGCATATACATTTTTAAATCATTTCTGCCTTTGCGATTTGATTATTGTGCCAACTCAAATTGCGATTTTGATTCAATTGTAAAATATTTTGCAGCTCTAATAGAAGAATATTAGACAAGAATAAAGAAGCATTAATAGGAAGTAAAATATTGCAAGTCATGTGTCATGTGTCATGTTCTAGCAGCATGATATACAACCATAATGAAAATAACACAATCATCATTACTGATAAAAGGCTACAATAAACCCACCTACAACGTTGTGTGAAAATTTACATCTAGATCACAGAAGAACTCGCCACTCACAATGATTTATCAGTCTGGAGCCGAACACATCTAAGGCATCCAAAATAAATCCAGTCTGGCACTATTTCACATGAAGAAAAATGAAACTGCTAGTGCAGTCAAAGAATCATAAATATCACATATACACTGGGCAATTCACACAGATATGGTCTCCTCTGATCAAAAGGTCAGGGCTAGCCATCCAATATGGAATTTAAGAATCAAGACATCTCTCAAGGAAATACTGCTCGCTGCATTGTGCACCTGCAGCATGTGACAGCTGTAAAAATCACAAAACACACAGAAGCAGAGCTGTGACATGCTAAACTGGTTTGAAGCAACACGTGTATAATCCATTTGTAACCACTTTCACTTTTGATGCAGTGGAAGGCAGCTGGTACAGAGTGGCATTGTTTGGTGCAATTATGACTCCCAGGCCACTATAAGCCACTATCTGTCTACATGGGGCTGTGTAGGCTGGCACTGAGCAAGTAATAACCACATAATTCAGATCAGTTTATTTAGGCTACCAGGGCACTTCAATGTCTATTTGAGTTATATGTTAAAGACTGGAAGATCAACCAATGTAAAACATGTTAAAATAAATACTTAAGTTGCAAATGCATTTGACCAGAGGTTCTGGCATTGATACCTTATGTCAGTTCCTAGATAGCCTACTCCTTGAAGGGACTCTCAAAGCGACCCCAGGGGATTTCTTGACCCTGGTGTGGTTAATCAAAGCCTGAGCTAGCAACTTCTACTGTAGGCCACCTCCAAAAGAACCGCCGGGGGCCTATCTTCCTTTTCCCCCAAGCAAAGACAACAAGAAAATACGCCAAAACTGAGCTGAAGACTTTTAAAATGAACGAAACATCTTCACGTACCCTCAGCCCGCGTCCGCAGATCAGACATGGTTCTTTTGACGGGGGGCATCTCTCCTCTTCTTCACACCCGGGCGACGACACCTGCCAAGCGGCCGCGGCTGCAGCTGTAGTCCCCGCGGTTGGTGCCTCCTCCTTTTTCAAACCGTTAAAGAGAGACAAAATACGGCTACAGTACGGCGGCAGACACCCCTCTCTCTCTCTCATTCATGCGGACACAAGGGAAATAAAAGGCGTCATGTCGTGTTGATGATAGGGGAGAGCATGCTCACAGTTCACGGGTCCCACAGCAGCATCCCCCCGGCACGGCACGGCACACGGATAGAGGAGCGGTAGACGGGGCGCAGACAGCGGGAGTGCATACGGACTTACCACGGAGTATGTGAGGGGGACGCTGCCGCCGCTACATTATGGACCGTACCACATCTAAGCGCGGGGAAAGGGGAGTCACCGGGTACTTTCCAGCGATTTTCAACTACAAGAACTTAAAAAATAACGTGTTAAATGTATAAAAGTGAGGTGTTAGCTTTGTCTTTATTAGGATATTTGTTTGTTTTTTTCAGACTAAATAGATTTGAATATTGATTGTGAACGTGTTGGTTCGGGCACCTCCCCCTCTGCAGCAGACCTCGTTCACGATTGCACACAAAACAATAGTGGGTGGGAGTAGTATAATGACTATGAGTTTTGTACAGTAGGTCTATGCAAGAACTTGGTGGGCTGGAGAATGTCTATTGCCTATTATATGGGGGATACACTTGCCTGCTTGCACAACTAGACTATAAATAATCTTCTGTCTTAAAGTTGTATCACTTTAACCCACCATTTGTTTATGTATTTACTGGACAGGGGCTGTGTACATTAGATGCACTATGTAAATTTTTGGGTGAAGGGCAGGTGATGTCACTACAGTTAATGGTTAAATCTGTGGAGAGGTGACTGTGCTCATGGTGAGAATGTATTTATTTAGTAATAAAAATGGAAATTAATAAATGCAAAGAAGGTAAGTTGAATGCCATACTGTGGAATATTCCAAGCAATGCAGTAACATCTACATGGAGACAAGTACCCAACAGAAAAGTTACATAGTGTCCCTTCACTTAACATCTTAAAAACTTTCTTCACATTAATGATAGCTGCACCTTTATAATAAACTCTAACGTACACAAGGCAGTGTCAATGTTCTTATTATTCATGAGGCTGCTTTATCAGATATCCAAAGACACTTTCTCAAGTGTAAGCATAACCCTGACCAGTGTAGCAGGAGACACAAAAGATATGATTTTGTTTAAATTCAATAAGGCTATTCTGTTTAATAATGTATTTATCCACATCAGAAATGCATGCTGGAAACCCTTGATATGAGACACAATAAAAGATTTTTATTGGCATTTCACAACATAGCAGTGCACCTACAGTTTATCAGTTTCTTTTTCGTTTGACAGGGACCATGCACATAAACATTTCTTTTCAAACATTTCCATATTGGACGTGTACAATTTCGATGGGTCCAAAACAACAGCCCTGTGTGATACTGTGTATGTGCTCACTCTCACTGCGGCTCAGCTAAATGACACTGAGCTCATGTTATTTGTACAGCAGCAGCACCACTGCAGTCTGCACAGAGAACTGCAGTCTGTCAGGACGTCTGTCTGATGCATGTGTTGCACTGGCATCATATCACTTATTTATAATACTGTGAAGGGGAATTCATCAGTCTAAGACAGATTTCTCACAGTGGGCTATAAGTATTGGAAGCTGGGATTAGTAGGGCAAAATTTCTGTTATTTATGATCTAGCAAACATAGAATAGCTCTCAAGAAAATTCTCAAATAATACAATCAATCGTGCACACATGAACACACAGTCCAATCAGCACAAACTGGCCAACATGACTTGCGTTCTTCCCCTCTTCCCCATAATTCAGCATCACATCAGCAGCACCGCAGCTACAGGGATTTAGCTCAGTAGCTCTGGCGGTTGCTTAGCAACAGGGACAAGAAGCTGCCTCTCTGATTGTGTGAGCACCCTGTTTTTGTGGTCTCCAGATTGTCAGTCTAAACAATGACACATTGATAAAACTGGCATACTTGATCCACTATTCAAATCTGTGTCAACTTTGAACTTGTTCTGTAATTATAATGTTAAATAATAAAAAAGAGGCCATAAAGATTACAGATTACCTCAGTTCTTTGATAGTTAGGCCTATAATGCAAATATATGTTTGAGTAGACCTTATGCAAACATAATAGCCTACAGAGGTTTTTGGCAAACATCTTATTTATTTAGAGATGAGGTATATCATCTGTATTTGCACAAACATTGCACCTTTGTGAAAGTGTTCATACGCCGTGGTGGTCTGAAATATGGCTCTCATGATGCAATATGAATGAAGAGAATTACAACAAAAAACATCGCCTAGTTCATCTTAAAGCCATAGCAAAAGCAAAACAGATATAGATATCTTTGCAAAAGAAGACAAAAAACCCTGAATTTATAAAAAATGCAGCCTAAATGTTGCAATATTTATGGCATCCCTCCCAGTTATGTATAGGGCAGTTTGTTGAAAGTGTCTGCATGCAGTTAGATTCAAAACGTGACTTGAATCTTATAACCAAAACAATTACAAGTAAAATCATTATCTGAGGGAATCACTCATACATCACCTGCCTGATTGGACACGTGTTTGAGGCTACAGCTCCCATGATCCTTTGCTGCAATAGCCTCCAGGCCTTGGGGGAGTAATTGGGCAGTGTGTCAGCGAGTTGTAATTGAATTGAAATTTGCCCCCTTACGGTTGTTGAGCTGCGGTTTGGGACATAATACAATCTTCTTATTTATAAAATGTGGTTTATTGGATTGTAAATATTTGACAGTGAGCTTTATTTTAGTCTTTTTTTTAGAAAATGAACTAAAGATTATTCAATGTTGAGGTAGACATCTTGAAAGCAATGCTATATTTTGATTATATAAGTTGCAGCAAATTAAAACCATAAATCACTAGCTCTATTTGACACATCTACTCAATTACTGCAACGTGAGCGGGCGCAGGATTATTAAATGCAGTTAAGGTTTTCATCTGATCAAACGGGTTTTATAATAGAAGGGGGAGAGGGAGTGAAGGCTGTTGATGACTGGGGCTGGAAGATAGATAGATATGGCACATTTTTAGGTTGAGCAGCTTAGCAGTGCTGCAGAAGTCTCTTGTCTTAACGCGTGCAAGGGGGAGATAACACAGCAGCTTGGTACAAAAACAAAGTCCAGATATGTAGGAGAAGAAGGGGACAGGATCAGGGCTTGTTTGCAATGCGGTTATTGATTAAGTGTCGTGCGATATAGGCCTAGTGTTTGAGTTTTGCTTCCTTTAAAGTACAGGAAGAAAAATGATTCTTCCTGTAAAGCCACGGTATGTAACTATTTCGCATAAATAGAAAGCAAATGTAAAAGCTTTTCATTTTGGTTCTTATTGCACTGAAAAACATGTATCCACCTGCTATGAGAATGTTACTATGCATGGTTTTAACTTTCTATTTCCATTGAATAATTCAGGTGACATACCACCTGCTGAAAGTTGCACATGGGAAGAATTATTTATTACGCTTTTTGGATTATGATATATGAACAATGTATGAATGAGTGGGCTATTTCAGTATCCAGTGATGCTTAGAAGGTGAGATAGAAACTAATGCCTCAGCTTACCTGTATAGGCCAATGGCAAAATAATTATATTACGAAAAATCATAAATAAGTAAATCAATAGTAATTTCCTCCACCAAATACTCAATCAATTTTAATTAGCCTAACAATAATTACCTATAAATGCACTTCGATTAACAGGCTATGTGACTAGAAAGAGTGATCAGTCATTATGTTCTATAACTAAGAAGAATATTTATTAAATTATTTATTTATTTGATTTGGATGCATGCTAATGAACAGACACAATACAACATTAATGTCAACACACCGGATATGTCTTAGAGTGTGCTCTGGTGGCTATAAGCACCCTAGCAGTCATGTGATAATGTACACATGTGAAAATCCCTTAGACCACTTCCTCAAAACTATAGACTACTCTTGCAGTTTTACTTTCTAATTTTTACTACTGAAATTCAATTCAGTGTGATTCATACAGCACATTTAAAAACAATTTCAGCTGCCCAGAATGCGTCACATAAAAAGTTAACAAACAAAAAAAAAAAAGAAGTAAATATACAGATAATACATAGGAAAAGAAAGATAAAACACTAAGATATCCTGTCTAGCTAGTATTAAATGCCAAGAAGAATGGGTGGGTTTTCAGTCTTTTTTAAAATTGTGTGTGGATCTGACAGGCAGAGGGAGGCTGTTTCATAGTCTAGGTGCTGTCACAGAAAAGGCTCTGGCACGTCTGGTCTTGAGCCTGGTTTTGGGCATAAATGTAAATGTTAGCCACTTAAATTATCTTTGCATGGATTTATCAAATACCTACATTAACAAGAAAGAATGGAAAGGTTTGGCTTGAAATTCCTTCTTGACATTCAATGATAAACCAATCCTTTTCCAGCAGGGGGCGTTTCACTGTAACAGACTACCTGTGTAAAAATAGGCTTACAAAAATCTAAACTGCCTACTTGCCTATTGGAGGTATTAAAGCATTATAAAAGGTGCATTATGTAACTTTGTATTCAAGGTGCACTATGTAATTGAGATATTCCACAGTGCAGCATTTCCCTTATTTATCTCCCTGGAGGCAAGCAGGTGACACCATCAGTTACAGGTCAGATCTGTAGAGAGGCCATCCTATATGTGTGTTTTTCAGAGCATATTTGTGCAATAAATATATAATGCAGCAAGGCCGGCAAGCATGTGCCATACCCTGTACTAGACACATAGCACCTTTAAAGAGGACATATTATATCAAATTTACTTTTATGAACTTTTAGCCATATTGTAGGCTAATATGTTCCTTTACAATAAGCTTACTTCAACTTATATTTTGATTGATTCATGCATGTTTGAGTAATCATGTATTGTCCTGCATTTAAGCCTTGGCTGCTGAGAAAATTTCTGTTTCCACATACCCCCTGTCCTCACCTAATTTCAGTATGAAGAAGTGAGGCCTATCAGTTCTGCAGTTTTGAACAGGAAGTCAATATCAACTATGTCAATTCTATTATGGCCATTTCATTTTAAATCAATACTGTGATTTACAATTAACTAAATCTACATAGTATGTTGTAGTGAAATACTTGATACCTGAAAAAAGCATGGTATGTCTACATTAATTGAAGCCTATTAGAAGACATAACAAACAAAAGTGACATCAGTGTGTTGTGCATGTGTGCTGTGTCTCTGGGTGAGACTGTCACCCAGACAGCAGAGCAGAGCTGTCACGGCTCTTCACGGCTCTCCTCTCCAGCAGACGTGTCTTTTCTCTGGGGAGCTGCTGTGGGCGTTTGTGGACTCACTGCTGTTTTCTGTCACACTGACACATTATACAGAGTGACCCTGTTCTTCTCAGCTCAGGCAGGGGCAGGGCAGCCACTGAACACCTGCACCCCTGCTCTGGCCACAGGGGAGAGCCACTTACATCTTTATAATGAGCCTGAAGCTGTTACAGCAGAGGCTACATTTACAACGGGTATGACAGGTTTTTTTCTAATTTGTGCTTAATTTGATGCGATAATACCTGTTCCAAGTATAAATTATCATGTTGCACCAATCGAGAAGCAATTTGTGAAATAAAGTTGAAAAACATGCAGAAAATTACAAGAAGTAGAAGAGTTCTAAAACATATTGATGATCACACTAGGGACACTCAGAATTCCATCCAAAAGTTTGACACAATTACACACAAGAAACACATTTTTCTTATTGTCCGGTCATATTTTCTGTGTATATTTAGGAGCTTTGGCCCAGTGTACCACATGGGTGCCATGTAACAGTTATGAAACTGATGTCATGCTTTCTCATCAGGAAGTAAAATTATAAACCTAAAAAGATCTCCGTCAAAATCTTTTATTTTATTATCTTGTGTTTTGGTAAAATGGCTGGTCCAACATGTCATGGGCACTTAACATAGATAAAATAAAGTGAAAAGTAAAATATAGCACGTTGTATGTTTTATGTCTCTTGATTTTCCATACATAATAAATTAAAGTTTAGACTATTTATACAATTCTGTCTATAACATTATTATTTATGGCCCATTGCAGGGTTCCCGATGACATCACAACATTTTGCAAGCCAATAATGTTCACCAGCTAATATTAAAACTGTTGTAATACAGATTTTTGTTGTAATACAGTGAGTTCCAATTTACCTTTTAGATTGGCTTAATGTTCTAAACAAATACCTTGTAATCAATAGGAAGATCTGGCTCTTACTTGCCATCTGAGAGAATGACATCACCACATTTTAGAATCTGAAGAACACCAATACTTAGCCTACTTGTAGTACACATATAGAGTGACCAGACGTCCCTATTTACCCGAGACAGTCCCAGTTTTGAGCCTGTGTCCCATGTCCCCGTAGATTCGATACCTACCAACAGTAAAAAGGAGGAGTAGAAGGAATATATTGACATTTGTTTATCCAAAATACAGAAAACTGGAAATGAAAATAAGTCAACAAGAATGCACAGGTTGTTACAGTCCGTTTTGTAATCTTTTTTACAGAAGTCCCTCAGCTTATATTGACCCACAAGTGAGCCAAGAATGGACAATGTTACATACACTCTCTTTTCACAATTTTACTTATACCAACCAAACCAACCTGGGTGGGTCTCATTATTAATTCTTAAAATCTGGTCGCCCTATAAACATGCAGACAGTAGGCCTATTTTGATACATTAAGCTTTCCTTGGAGCCTATATTAGCCTACTCATATTTTTTATTTTATCTATGAGGCAAAAATGTGTTTTTATTAGGCCAAGTTAGATACCAAGTTTATTACGTTGGTCAGAGGGCTGCATGAAGTCACCAAGCCATGATTTGGACACCCCCGGTCTATGTCATCGAAGACAGAACAACACATTACACATGTTGCCTAGCCCATGTGTTAATAAGTTCATAATTAATTCATAGATACCAGCAACTTCAGTACTTGAAATACAGGCCTAAGGTGAATAATAAATGCTTCTTCCGATTATAGCACTGACTACTCATCGAAAACCTGCGTGGCCAACTTGAGTAAAAACTGTGTAAATTGAGATGAATAATTTATGACCCAACTATCACTTTACCTTTTTTGAGCGTGCTCCGTTGCCATGGCAGCGCCCCATTCATTATTCACGCGCCGAGTGAGGGTGACCGTGAGGCAGTTTATGGGCTCCGCTGTTTTTTCAGATGCCTTCAAACTGTGAGGATTAAACCCTGTGGTAATCCATTGGCGCACATCACTCCACTTTTACCCCTTGGATGAAGAGGCACGTGCCGCACAGTTTCTCCACAGGACATGTGAGAGGGGAGAAGGGACCAAATGGACGGGACAGAGGGGATGGAGGAGACAGCGGGTCAGGACAAGCCCCAGAAGCGGGTGAGGTTCCGGGTGGCATCAGGGAGCAGTGGCCGGGTGCTCAAGGAGATGTTCAAAGATGAAGGACCCTCGGACTCCCTGGATTCGGATTGCACCAGTAATTCGGATGCGGACCGGGCCAGTACTCCCTCTACGAGTGGGGATTCTCATGGACAGTTCTATGGATTTATGGGATCGGAGCTGGATGATAGTGAGAGTGAGCCAGATGAGATGCTTATGTACGCGGGGGGAACCAAGGACCGGCTCTTCACCACCAAGAGGGTCAACATACTCAGTCAGAATGGGACAGTACGTGGGGTCAAGCACAAAGTCAGCGCTGGACAGGCACTTTTTGAGAGCTTGCCCACCACCAATAGTGTAAGTATAAACTACAGTTGTATATTGTGTAAGCTTATAAGAAAGTTCCAAAAGTTATTGAGGCAAATTTTAGGTATTGCACTCCTAGTAGTAGTAGTAGTAGTAGTAGTAGTAGTAGTAGTAGTAGTAGTAGTAGTAGAAGTAGAAGTAGTGATGGTAGTAGGCTACTTTGTTGTCAGCACTAATAGTAGCTTAAGTAGTAGTAATAGGCCAAGAAGTTGTTGTGGTTGTAAGCAAGCCTGATAGTAAGTAGCAGCCTAGTAGTAGCAGTAGTAATAATAGTAGTAATAGTACTGGTAGACTAGTAGTATAGTATTAGTAGTTGTAGTTGTTGTAAGTCTAATAGTGACTAGTAGTTTTAAACCTTTAATGATAAGTAGTAGAATATGCATAGTAGGATTTATTATTGTTCAAATTATTACTTATTTAGAAACTTTCCAACTGTTCTGCCCAAATCCAGTCCCACCTGTCCGAGAGTAGCACTGTGCCTGGGATAAGAGGGTACAATAGAGGACAAGGTCACATGGTAATTAAAGTTTAATGATGCATTTCGGTAAGTGTTTCAAGGGAAACTAATCAGGTTAATGCATTTTCACCAATTCGCTTTCTAGTGGTGTCCCTAAACCCACCAAACACCACAGGTTGTTACAGTCTATCATGTAAACTTCAAATTAAAGATGCATTTTTCTGATTACAGGTATTTAGTGAAGACAGGGTGTTAGGGTGCTAGATAAAGCCTCTTATCAGCATGAGTTCAGATTAGTGTCCAGTTAGAGAGAATCCTAAATGCCTCGTGAGTCCAGTGAGTGCTACGTTTTTAGGGTTAGCGCTTTAACTTCTACTCAAAACATTTTACATCAAATATATGTGATTAAATCTAAAGCTGCAATATTTTCTGGAGGGTTCCTCACTTAACCCTAACCCTAGAATACTCAATTACCATTTTTTATTGCTCAAAAATATCTTGAAAAACAGTGAGTGTGATCGCCTTTCAACAGATCTGACCTGTAACTTGGTCCCGTAACATGCCATGTCCATGGATCAAAGCATGTGACGTCATCAGGCCAAGTTACCAGTCAGATCTGTGGAGAGGAATCCCCATTCATAGTTAGAATGCACGACTTTCAAGGTTTTATTTTTAGATATAAAAAGATGTGTAATAGAATAAATGCAAGATAGCGTCATTCTTTGGAAGAGTGGTCAAAGTGCTGTTGTAAAACAAGGAATTTCATCTTAGCCAGAGAGGTGGAAGAAGAGACATGAGGCTGGAGTTCTAACGCAGGAGACGTTTATACCATCAGTAGAGGACCATACGCAGACAAGAACCCTTAAGACATTATGATAGTATTGCTCATCCCAATCTAGTACAATCTGTTGTAGGGAGTATTATACCTCTGGTGACGTAGGCCCAGATAACAAGGATTGAGTTGGCAGTGAGTGCCTTTGGGACCGAAGACTGAGACTGAGGTACCAAAGGTGAGAGACTACAAACTGGCTGTTGTAGTTTCAAACACAAAACAAATGATAAGGCAGTTTTGCTAACCACTCTGCCTCTATGTACGCTCATGCAGCCAATAGATAAAAAAAAAAAAAAAAAAAAAAAAAAGATCAGGAGAAATAATGACTAGTGACTTTTAAATGCTGCTTTTTGTTTATCTGCTCTTAAGCCCTCCCCTCTCCATCCAGGTTAGCCTGTCTGCTTGGTGTAGCTATCGGCTGTGTCCATTATTAATAACTCTTAATAATTGAGGGGTAAATAAATCCCACCGTCCAAGAAATCAGTGCATTCTTGGAAAGCAAACATTCTGAGATCAGGTACAATCTCAGAGACAAGTGCCTCAGAATAAACTTTACTAAAGGGATTATTACTATGCAAGCGTACATGTAAACAAAGAGTGCAAATGAGCAGTGGGGCTGTTTAAATAAATGACAAAGTGAATGTGGCAGCCCATCAATAGTCTAATCCACCTAAAGCCCTCAACTGGAGAGAAGTTAGTGCAAAAAGGTCACAGTTAAATCACTTTGTGTTTATTTTGAGGTTGTCAAAACAGTCAGTCAGTCAATACCCATACTGGCTACTTATGAATACTGAGACTACTTATTTGAGCAGGTATTAATACAAATCACATAAATAGGACAAAGTTTTCCTAAAGCTTTCCTAAATAGGTCAGGATAATAATATTAAAACATATATTATTTACAAAGGAGTGTTTAGTTCAATCTAGTGCTTTTACCTACACAAATTGCATCAAAATTATTATTATTATTATTATTATTATTATTATTATTAGTAGTAGTAGTAGTTGTAGTAGTAGTAGTAGCAGTAGTAGCAGCAGTAGTAGTAGTAGTAGTAGTTGTAGTAGTAGTAGTTGTAGTAGTAGTAGTAGCAGTAGTAGCAGCAGCAGCAGTAGTAGTAGTAGTAGTAGTAGTAGTAGTAGTAGTAGTAGCAGTAGTAGTAGTCGTAGTAGTAGTAGTAGTATTGTTGTTGTTAAAATAATTTCACTATTGAACATTTACTCTTTTGTCTTTGCCCCATTTGTTTGCCCTTTTTGCCTGGTTTTCCCATGTCAAAGCTTGCACAAGTGTGAACAGTCCGAAAGTAATCAGATTATTCACTCAGTTTCAAGTGACAAATCTAACCCATATCTGATTATTTCTGGTCCTTTAGGATTACTGAATCACAAGCAAACTGCAAAATCTGATTTGAGTAATTGGGAGACCATGATCAGAAAGAAATTAGATGATTTTGCTGTTTACATGTTAATAATAATCTTATAACTCCAAAGATCTGATAATAATTGCCTTTTGACTGTGCATGTAACCTCAGCCACTGTTTACATGACAATAGTCTGTTAACTCCAGATCAGATTTTGATGTGCTTGTAAACATAGCCACTGTCTCTTTCCTAACTTGTCATGCTTTCCCTGTACGCAGCTGGAGTTATCTCTTGAATTCGGCCGCATAGTCATCTACACGACGAGCTTCCGTGTGGTGAGGACCACGTTTGAGCGATGTGAGCTGGTCAGGAAGATCTTCTCAAACCACCGGGTCAGGTTTGTGGAGAAGAACATCGCTTTGGACTCAGACTTTGGCAAAGAGCTGGAGGAGCGCTGCAAACGAGTCGGAGAGCCACCCTCGCTCCCTGTAGTGTTCATAGATGGACACTACCTTGGGGTCAGTAATATCAAACTCCACTGTTATTACTACTACTACTACTACTGCTATTGACTGGAAAAAGTGCTGAAAATGTATATTCATGTAAAAGTACAGTTACATACAAAAAGTACTCAGTTACAAGTACTGTTACTAAAAATATACTAAAGTAAAAGTTAAAAGTATGCCTGAAAAATACAGCTCAAAATACTATTCACTAGTTACATTTTAATGTAATTTTACTTAATCTTTTATACAAAATTATCAATTTGACTTGCACAGGATGTATGTTTCTTGGACCAGAGGCAACAGTTATACCACTATACTCACTTATAAGTACAAGTAGCCTACGCGTTTAAGGATCTAAAATTACCCCAACAATGTACTCAACTGCAGTATTTGTAATTAGTTCCATTCCATCCCTACTAATTATAAATACTCACGTAACTCTAATTCAGTAATTTTTTTGAGTAACTGTACATAGACCATTTTTAAACCTAGTATAATAAGTATAATTGTATATATTGTAGTATATAAGTATAATTGTAATTAAATGTAATCTCAATGCTGTCCCTGCTCCTTTCTAAGATCTACAAACATATAATTGCACTTCATTTGTCAGCTCTGATTAGTCAAAGCTCAGAGAATTAAGCTTTAAACTGTTTTATTACTTACATTTTACAAACTTTCACTAAAAGTAGGCCTATAGTTTTCATGCCTACTTTTCCTTCTGTTTTTGCAGCAGTACTTATACTTCAGTAAAGTTTTAGCCATACAACTGAGAACACATTTTCAGTACTCTTTCCACCACTGGTTACAACTACTACCACCACTAATTTTACTTTTTCTCTTTCAGGGAGCTGAAAAAATCTTAGGCATGAACGAATCAGGAGAACTACAAGACCTCTTAACCAAAATCGAGGTGCTTTTTTCACTCACCTTTGCAGCGAAATGAGGCCGGCTGAATGGCTACAAATCATTGTTTAAATATGAATTACTTTTGACCAGATTTATCGAAATAAATATTCTACACTGTAGCAGGAAGAACACCAACGCATATGGCAATTATAGTCTCATAATAAATTTACATAGTGTGTCCAAAGCTGTCAAAATCAACACCATGCAAACACAGCAGTCATTCCCCACTCCCCACTCTCTTCCTTCCGGACCATCCATAAAACATGAGCCAACTGCAGTGCGAAAGATAGATGTGCGTCAATGTGCAGTCATCAATAATGGAAAAGCTGGTTATTGATTGGATTTCCAACACATTTGTTCAAACAAGATGCCCTGTCCTGTAATGTTGGCGTCATATAGTGTAGTTGGCCCAGAGGAATAATACGCTGGGTTTTGTGTTCTAATTAGAATTTTAGTGCAAACAGGAATTCCCACATGTGGAAGAAATCAGTGTGTGTAATGACATTTCAGATATATATTCAACTGGCCGTGGGCTGTTGAAAAGAGTGTGGTACAGAAAGGTCAGGCGTAAGCTAATCAGGCCAGGAGCAATAGTAAAATGTCCTGTGTTTCAGTTAAGGCCACAATTTGAAATATACTTGTCAAGAAAATGGCCACCTCTTAAAGCGGACTGTTGAAATAAGGAAGTAGGTCTAATGGGTCTGTAAGTGTGTCTGCTCGGAAAAAAATAAATGGGATTGAAAACATTGAATAAAACATAGCATATAAAATAAAAAGAGAAACAAAACCAGGAAGGATAAAAAAGAAAATACTCAAAAGCAAAAACTTGAAGAACTGTCCTGCTCCTCTAGAAACAAATCATTGGCAGGATTTTTTTTTTTCCAATCATTTCAATATTTACAGATTATGAACCCCCCCCCATAAAATATAAATAAAAAACTGATACAAAACCAATGAGGATAATAAAGAAAATACTCGCAAAACGCAAAAAGGAAGCAGCATTGTAGATCCCCTACCTCCACGTGGCCTCGTGTGAAAGCTCAGAACTTCCAGAATTCACTCACTGAGCTGCAGAGGCTGCACTAGCACTGACTGGTACTGGGGTTTAGGTAGAAAGGATTCAGATCAGGGAGAGTTCTTTTAGGTTTAAAACAACTGGATTTCAACATCGGATCTGGTAACCCAAAAGAGAGACTCATGTGGGGCTCATTAGGTTTTCTGATTAGATAATCGTCTTGACACAAAAACACAAAATTATAACATAAACAACTCTATAACAACGCTATATTTGATTTGAACATGTTACCTTGTATCAAGGGACGCAGTCATATTTATGGAATTTAAAGTCTAAATTGTACATACAGTTACTATGTGTGTGGCATAACTTTATCAGATATTTAACAACCAGTAGCCTGTTAACCAGTTCAGCCTAACTAGAACTTGATCATTCTAATAGAGGTCATGTTCAGGTGCCTAAATGCTTCCTTTAAAGGACTGTGTGTCTCCTCAGAGGGTGCAGCAACCTCAAACGTGCCAGATGTGTGGGGGCTTTGCCTTCGTCCCGTGCCCAACGTGCCATGGCAGCAAGATGTCTGTGTTCCGCAACTGCTTCACGGATTCCTTCAAAGCCCTCAAGTGCACTTCCTGCAACGAGAACGGCCTGCAGGCCTGTAGGAGCTGCAGCCAGTAAGGATCCTATACAAGTGCCTGACCCCTGTGCCCTTTGACCCTCCAAAAGTAAACTCTGGACTGTGAACTTATGAACATATTTTTCCATGGCCATTGTAGCTGAGAATTTGTAATAAAACGTTGTGTTCATTTTGTTGTGTGATGTGTGTCTGTACAAAGAAATGTCTGTTCACTATAGCCACTTTCCCCCTTTAAGCTTGTTAGTGCTGAGGTCCTTTCATTAACACAGGTGTCATTACTAATCCCATATCAGACAGTAACTAGTGAGACAGTGAGGGAAAGTAGGTCATCATGGTGAGCATCAGTTTACAGTTTGAATGTTTTTATTAATACTGTTTCGATTACAAAAAATGAACAACGCAGAGCTGTTATCAATATCAGTACAATATATAAATACAATCCAGTTTATTTCTGCAAAAAGGGACTAGACTGTTAAGCGTCAACTCTTTGGAAGCCACGTTTCCCTTTTGGCAGGTTTGAGAAAGCACAACCCTATTTCCCTATGCCTAGTTCTCCATCCAAACAACGTTTGAGGGTTTTGACCGGATGATGTCATCCACTGGAGCGCGTCCATGGCAGTGGGTCGGGGAAACGCGGCGGTACCAAAAAGAAGCCGGAGCGCAGCTCTCTGCGCCGTCATAGCCCTGTACAATGCTGCTTGAACCTGATTAGACAAGGCAGCACTGTAAAGAGGCTAAAAGCACAGAGCACAGTGATGTGGTCCGCCATGAGGAGTTCTCCTTCCACCACACCACCTGGATCATTCTAGATGAAAACGTCCCTGTAAAAACAAGACCAATTATTGAAAACCATCAACACATCGACTGTGCGTAAAATGGTGGAAGAAGTTGCGTTGCCGTGGCATTTAAACCCAACACAGAGTTATGTTTAGAATCTTTGATTTCCTGTCGAGGACCATGGGGCTCTTGAAAGCCCACTAGCCCATTGTGGAGATGGATGGAGGGCGCATATTGTGGAAATCTGGAGCATACTGTGCAGGTCTACTGCGCCCCCGTCTGTGAGATGAGAGCCCAGAACACAGAATGGGGAAACAGGCATGTCGACAAAAATAACGATAAGGCCGTTGGAAAACAAATACATATTTCAATTAATGTAGCGATAGGAATCTTGTGTGCAGCGGTGTTGTGCAAAATCATGGATTGGGATGCCTTGGGGATGTGCTGATGACAGGAGCGCATTGACGCTTGTGCGAGCCTTGCCTTTGAAATAACGTGGCCGTTGTTGATAAATGTGCACAATGGAAACCTTTTTTCTAACGAGGGGAGATATGGAAGAAATAGATGGGCAGTGGCACGGGCACAGCTGACTTGGGAATGGTATGACGAGACATGACACTGATGCGCGCAACAGCCAAAATGTAAAAACAACATTCAATGGTCAAAAACCTGCAATGGCGTTTGTCCGCTTCTCTGCTTTGAAGATATTTATTTCAGTCGAGTAGCCTGGCGTGGTCCAGCCTCGACGCTGAGCGTAATGTTTTGAATGGTCGGTCAATGCGCAGACTGGTAGAAAACCACTGTTTTTATTGACGTCAGCGCACAGGGTACTGCTCCCCCCTCTCGTTCATCTTTACAACTGCACCATCTAATGGACTTGGGTTTACATTCCAGTCAACCATCCAGAGAAAGAAACCTCAATCCATGAGTTTCCTTTTTAATAAAATGTATGTTTTATTTTTATCTATGACAAATTTTGTTCTATTAAGATCATATGTTACAATACTTGTAAGAAAATAAACACAATGAAATGGCAAAATAATTTATTAAATTATTCAAATTTTAATCCAACTTCTTCAGCAACACAATAAGCATGGAAACATATTACATTATTAACACGATGTTTGTCTACAGATGAAATGTTGGTCTTCCTCATGAATAAAGATTTCAATTCCAGTCATTTCACTCTGTGGTTGAGGGTAAAGACAAGCAACCCAATCCTAAAAGGGACTTGGGAAAATGTATAGATTTAACAACAGAAGCATATTTTTTTTCCTACTGATTAGTTGTTTTATGTTGAAGGTTCTCATATTAATACTAGTCTCCTCATCTTTGGGATAATACAGTCATCTGCTGCCAAGCTGCCAACTAAGAAGTGAAAAAATGGGTTGCTGTTGGTTGTTGATTTGCCAAGGACTGTGCTTAAAATGTCCAATAGTTTCAGTTTCAATTAATTATTAGAAATCAGACTTGCTATTGGTCTCACTGTAGCAATATTTTTTTAAGCTTGTTAAATGACATCAGGCCAGGTGTGTTCATAATAAAAAACGCTTAATTTAAGAGGCTATTATTGCCTTAATATAATAAAACTATGTGAATAAATATGTTTCTTTACTAGAAACAGGGCACCACTATTTGAGTGGCTCCTTTATAAAAAACAATGGAGTATGGATGTAAACTGACACTAACTGTATCATTGAACCTTCAAATGCATATACTCTCTGTGAGACAGAACTCACAGGACTGTATATGCTTTGTGACTTCAAGAACTCATCAACAGACTAAGCAACAAGTCTAGTCAAAATACATTAACTTCATGAAGCAGGGAGACAAAGCAACACAATCAGTTTTCACTCTAGATTTGATGACTCTATAGTGTTATTTGATGGACCAAGATGGAAGATTGCACAGGGTTGACACTCCACATCTTTGTCAATTTCTTCTGTTTTGTTTCTAAATGTCTTCAGCAGTGAGAACGTCCACAAATTTCATAGAATTTCTAAGTCTACATGACGGACCTCAGGGTTACGTTGCTGAAAGATAAGTTCAATTAATTTTAATGTATATTGCGTAACAAGAAAATGTAACAGACAAAAATATTTATACCTTGAGTTCTTTCTCCAGACGGTCCACTTCTGCTCCTAATGTGTCAATGATGTTCTCACCATGTTTCAACATGAAGTTTTCAAGCTCCTCTGTAGTCTTCACCTGTTGAATATCCTTCAGGACATAATCACAGAGGCAGAAAGAGGTGTCATGAGGGTTGATATTAAAAAGTTGCAAAAGATAACATTAAAATCAAGAGTAAAATAGAACATTTTCAAAAATATACATCTCATACTGCCAGCAACTGCATGTTAAGTGTAACTAACCATTCATTAAAGTCTATTATTTGTTGTATATAGATATGAGTCTTATCCACCTTTATCTAAATACTGTTGTTTTATTTGTGCATAGGGCTTATTTTTAATGAACACTGACTTTTTAAATACATTACCAACCAAACAAAGGTTGAAATATCATGATCGAGGGCTTCTTAGTAGAGAATATTTACAGTGTGTACTATTGATGAAAATGTGACATTTTTAAATTCGTTTTTGACATTTTGATTTAATATTGCCCGTCTTTGTTCTAAAAAGGACATCATATGTATGTAAAAACCAGATATCGATTACAGTTCAAAATACTATATTTTATAATATATGCATTATATATACATTATATATACATACATACATACATACCTACATACATACACACACACACACATATGTACATATATTTTTTTTAATTTATTTACATTTTTATTTAATATAAAATACATATATAAAATTTTATATTTTTATTTTTATAGATGTATATTTTTTAATAGTCGATTAGTAGATTAATTGTTGCAGCTCTGTTACTTGGTAATTAATAATATGTACACAAGGATTACAAGATAATACAATAACTTAAAAAATACTCACATTGAGTATTTGGTCAATGTCTTGTTTTTCCAAATATGACCGAGTAACCACACGGCCATCAAAGTCCACCTCGGCCTTAAAGCGCACTTTACTCAACCCTATATCTGTGGCCTTCACATCATGGATTCCTCTGTCCATAAAAAAAAGCAATCATGATTGCAATTTATTGACCGATGTAATAAGACACAAGAGTAGGTTACTGGAGAGTGTACTTGCCTTACTGCGGGGTCACTTTCTAAGAACTCTGTAAGCTTTTGTAAACGCTCAGGCTGTATGGAACGTCCCAGCAGAGCTTCAGTGTTTGTGTAGATGAGAAATGCTGACACAGCGCTCAACAACGTGCCAACACCCAGAGAGCCCAAACTATCATATGTGGGGTTACCTGAAAAGAGATGTATGACTGTTGTTTACAAATACAAAACATGAAAGGACTTGCCTGCATAGATTAAGCCAGTTATGTCCATAAAAACTATAGTATTTCGTCCTACCTGTAAGAGAGGTCAGTCCCATGCTTCCAGCTGCCAGAATGACCCCAAGTACAGCAGCAGCATCCTCCAGCAGAACCACATTTGTGCTGGGGTCACGACTCTGCATAACTGCATAACAATAGATTGATTAAACTTTTTAATGCATGTATCAAAAATCTAAAGAAAATTGGTAGACAAAACCCACACCTAAATTTTTTTTACAGACAGTAAAAATTGTGGGAATATTTAAAGTTAGAATCAGCACTAAAATTATTTCATGCCATTTTGAGTGGTCATTCATAGTCAAACATCTGCTAGCGAAGGTGAAATCTGCTTCTGTTTTGTGTGGCAGGATGGTTAAGAAGTAAATCGCAAAACTGAAATATTTGATATTTTCCTTGGTCTTTTGACTAGGACAGTATAGAGGTTATTCAGTTGGACATTGATCAACTTACCATAATCAAAAAAAGTCACCCCTTGCTGATGTGCACTTCTCCTGATTTCATTGACAGCAACAAGTAAGGTTGCTTAAAAAAAAAGAAAAGCATAGCATTAATTTTCCATTATACAGTGTGATTATGTATTGTAAATGCAATCATGTTTTATTGTACTCACCTCCTTCTGAAACCAGAGAACCAGCAAGAATACAGTAGGCCTGTATCAGAAAGAAATACTTAAGCATTTCATATTAAGACAGTACTAAAGAAGCAGCATATTGTAGCAATTACCCATAATAATGATTCAATAGGTTCTGGGTGCAACAACCCCATGATGCCATGGTACCAGGAGAGACCTGCTCCCATCATAAATATTCCAACACCACTGATGAGAGAAGCGATGTAACGCATGTTGGAGAAGCCATACCTAAAAACAGAATGATTAATTACAGTTTGATCAAATAGTTTACTGCCACAACACAAATGCTAAAATAAATTATGAATGTTTATATTTATGGTATATATTGGGGGTATACTCACGGGTGAACAGCATCTGGGTTGCGAACAGACTGGCTTATTCCAAGTGCTAACAGAGCTTGGTTGCAGGTGTCAGCCAAAGAGTGGATGGCTTCTGAGAACATACTTGCTGACCCAGTGTAGACCCAAGCCAAGAGTTTGAAGAAGAAATTCAACCCGTTTCTAAAGTGAAGCAAACAGCGTACAAAGCAATATTGTCAATAATGGGATGTGATGAATTTTGTTTATGGATTAAGTTCAATTAAATGCGCAAAGAACAAACTCCTAATATTGGGCAAATCTCTAAAACTACTATGAATGCAATGAATGCTTTTCATGTGACCACCAGCATATGATGTTAACTTAACACAATTACTTTAATCTCACAAAGCATCCCACCGCACATGAGGCCTCACTTTCCTTCAAACTCTATTAGTTACAAACTGAATTAACTATATAGTAACAGAGAACACACCAATTTTACAAAAAAATAAAATATATATAAATAAATATATATTCTGCAACATGCTGCAACTTACATGCAAATGGCAACCATTACAACTTTCCCTGGGCCTTGTAGGAAGGGGGTCCTCTGGCCAGATCGAGGCTTTATGAAAAGAAAAAAAAAAGATATGAATGAATAACCTTTACTTTCTTTAAATGACTTGGGATAATGTGAGAATTTACAAATATGAGGTGGTGCCTTGTTGTCTAAAATGTTATGCTATATTGCAGCAATATTCATATACATAAATTAGAAGAAATCTATGTGGCTTTACAGTATAAACAATACCACAAAATGAATAATGTCCATGGCTATTGATGACTTTGGAAACTATTTTATAAAATGTATTATATGAATCAAGTGGATTGCATGGGAAGCAGAATGTTTTGTGTGTGAACTGAGATAAACAGTATAGAAGAACCAAAACTACATAATATCACCTTGGTGTTTCCCCAAAAGTCCTTGTATTCTTTCAACAACTGTTGATTGCGAAAAATATCTAGAAATGAACACGGGCAAATGTCATAATGTTACTCCCACATTTGTATTAGTAGTAATGGTAAAAAAAACACCCATACTTTCTTGATACTCTCTCTCCACTTCTTTCCTAAGATTTCTCTCTCTTGCCAAAGCTTCAAGACTCCCCCAGACATCTAGTGCTCTAAAAGTCATAGAAAAATAATGCATTAATTTGTTTTCTGACAGATTAAGCAAATTAAAGAATTTTAAGATACACACTTTGCCTCCACATCAGACCGCAGAAAAACTGTGAAAGCCTCTGTATCATCATGGGGACTTCTCCGTCTAATCTTTCTTAATTGTTCTAAGTCACTGAATGAGGAAAAGGCAGAAGTATTAGTATGCACTGCAGAATACACCCATCCATAATGTGAAAACAATTCACCTCGGTTTCAGACAGAACTCATTCATGGCTCTTACTGCTGTAATAAAGTTGTTCTGGGTATATTTGGCCCCATAATCCCTCTTCTTTAAAACAGCCCGCACTATAGAAACAAAAAGCATTGTTGTTTCAGTAATCAATAGTAGTAATGTAGAGTTTAGGATTGCACCAAATGCATAGAGATAAATGGGCAAAAAAAGTAAACAAAACCCTTTCAGTTGACTAATTGATGCAAATGGAATGTCTTTAGGTCGATTATAGTGTCAGAATACTTTTCAATGAATATTACAGTAGTATGTACAGTCTTATTTCCATGGATTTAACATTTGGCCTACTAATAATTCTTTGAGGTGTGATAATACAATCCCAAGCTCCATTAATTATTTGAAAAAACTACCTTTCACTTGATATGGCTCAGCCGGTTTGATCCCCAATGCAGACGGTTCTAAAAATATACACAAAGAATATTGGTCATGTTATATTTCTTTACTGATGATCAATTACAACATCACAACATATATACAAAACTGCCAATACCTGTTGATTTTGTAGAATCTCCCACCACCTTCTCCTTGATATCCGCTGATGCAGATTTGGGAGGGTCATCTTTACCTGTCCCGGAGGTAGAGTAGTATTGAATCTTGTGCAGTCCTAGAGAAGCAACCCGGAAGTCTGGATGACTGAGCCACCAGCTATGTATACCTCCACTTTGCCAACCTGTATGAAGATATTATTTGCATATAAAGTAAGTAAGTTTAGGGATGACAAAATCTGTAATCCAATGCAGTGTAATTTGATGTAACTTTATCTCCTCACCGTAGCATGATTGAACAACCTTTGGGCTCCAGTGTGACAGAGATGATCTGTGGTGCAAGGAGACCCTACAGAACACATGCCATGGCCTGTGTGCCAAGCTCGGAAACATCCTCACAAGTGCGGCGTTCCTACTTAGCTGGAAAAGATCTTCTCTGGAACAGGCAAAGATACTCAGTAAGGTAAACAATGCACTGAGCTCAAATGTTATCCACACACATTTGGTTTAACGTGATCGTCTATGTTCGTGACACTGCTAGTCAGAAGTTGCCCTATCATGGTAATTGTGTTACTATTTTAACTCTACGGTCTAAAAGCCGATTTGTAATTTATGCCACTGATAATCACTTAGGTTAGCTAGCCTGGTTAGCAACATGCCGGGTAGGCTAATATGCTAAATGTGCATTGTTATAATGGACAGGTTTTCACGCAGCTGATCTGTTTTGTTGATCTGTACTGTCCCAGTCATAAAACATTATACATTTTTATAATCGAATACTGATAACGATGGCTAATAGTGTAGCTGTTCCCAGAAGCTAACTGTTAGCCGTTTAAACTTTGAGGTCCTTCACAACTTTTACTTACCAAACGATCCGATCATTATGAAACGTTAAATGGGGCCGTACAAGAGAATCCTACCTTTTTATGGCGAAATTTGTTCAGCATAATCTATGAATGAATTTCCAGAATCAATGAGCCAACTGAGGAGGGCAGTCTGTGGTCCATCTATGCTACAAACATCGGTGCTGTAAAACAAGTGACGTTGTGGACATCTCGTGAGACTGGAGCGTGATTCGAGTTACCTCATTTGTCTCGCGATATTAGACCAATGTGAAAAGAAAGTAAAAGTGTTTTCAAACAACAAAAATAATAATCAAGAGTACGTAATCAGTACAAATTACTGAATGTTACTCAATAATAAATAAAAAAATCGAGCAGTAAAGCCAATACAAGTTACAAGTGATATCTGCAGTCAGGTGTGCTCACACTAAGTATGTTTAGCACTAAAAACACCTGAAAAAATACTAGATAGGCAAGTCTGATGCTTTTCTGTGGACCATTGCAGGCAAAGTAATAACATCCCCAAGCAGACAAGCAAGTAGTGCCGTAGTTGGTACACAGTTTAAAAAACACAAAATATGCGCATTACTTTTGTGTTGCAAATGTTTTAATATCACACCTCTATATTAAAATAGAGCTACAATGTTGTACAATGACTCAGCAATAACAAACAAATCAAAGAACTTCTTAAACACTTTTCTTACAAGGCAATGACTAGCGCATTACCTCCATGTTATTGACAGAGCAAACTGACACAATACTCTCAAGTATTTACTCTGTCAATGAACATCAAACATTCACACAAACATTTATCCACCTAGTTATCATCCTTCCTTCTTTCTTTGGGGTTATAATGCTGTAAAAAATACAGTACAAGAGTCTAAGCTTTTTAAGCTGTAAGCAGCCCAGAAGTTTTAAAAAGACTAAACTGTAAGTTAACATACAAACACATAAACAAACCAAAACACAGTGCACAGTAAGAAAGAGTGAGATCTGATTAACTATTAGACTGGTGGGTCAATTAATTACCTTTTGAAAAAGTAACTGATTGTCTGTAGCAGGAAAGTTACAGAACCAAAGGTAAAGGTTTCAACACTAACGCATTGTGACAAACTCTTCTGATGAGGTTGGGTGAATAGCAACAGTTTTATCAAAGTCAGATTTAGTTGCACCCATCTTGATGGCCACAGCGAAGCCCTGTAGCATCTCATCACAACCAAGACCTTGCATATGCAATCCAACAACCTGCAAAAATAATTATAACTTAATTAAAACAAATCAAATTGCTGACTTACTTACAATTACAACTATTAACGATGAATAATCATACCTTTTCTTCTTTGCCCACACACACCAACTTCATAAGGCACTGGCTCTTTCTGCTTGTGAGTGCATGATACATTGGAGTAAAAGATGTTTTGTAGATTTTTACATTGTCTTTCCCTCTTGTTTTAATTGCTTCCTCTGAAATAAACATGGATAAATATCAGTCAGAACTGGAAGGTGAAACACTGCACTCTTCTGTATATGCATAAACATGAACAACAAATATATTGAGTCTCAGTATTTTAGTGAATTTACCTTCTGTGAGGCCAACTGTTCCAATTGGTGGGTGGCTAAAGACCACTGTAGGAATGCAGGAGTAATCCAACTTTGAGTCTTTTTTGCCTTCAAAAAGTCGGTGTGCCAGCTTTCTACCAGCAGCAATAGCAACTAAAAATATATACGATTGTTTTAGATGAACTGTTAAATTTACAAAATACTCACCCGCAAAGCTATTAAGCAGGACAGTTGATGTGTTTTGTTATTTCTATCCACAAATTAATAATTCTATCTCAACAACACATATGCACTCACCAGGGGTCAAAAGTGCCTTTCCACACACATCCCCGACTGCATAGACCCCAGGCCGACTAGTGTTCTGAAACTCATCCACTACAATGTGTCCTCTGTCATCCGTCTCCACGCCCTGCAAACATGCATCAACACATCAATACAGGTGCATTGGAATTAGCTGTGAATAACTACACGTTCTTGAAGATTAATCTATACATTTAGAGATGAGAAAAAAAAAAAAAAAAGCTATTTTATGGTCTAGACTGTTTTGATATTGACAGAATGTTTCAAAATGATTGCGCTTTGTCTTAAACTATGAAACATTGTTTTTCATTGTTAACAAAGGGTATTTACTAGACAAAACATAGGAATAGGCCTTTCTTACAATTGCTCCGATGTTTAATCCAAATGTATTTGGTTGTCTGCCGATAGCCCAGAGGAGACAGTCCACTTGCCCAATAGTACTGATTTTCTCCTCGTCATTTTTCTTCTCAGGATCTCTAGTGGCAATAGTCAACTCCAGACCATCGTCTATTTTCTTCACAGATGTCACCTGAGAATTTTTCCACAAATCTACTCCAGAATTCTGCAGTTCTTTTGTGCAGTTTGTACTAATGAGGCTGTCAAAGTTTCTCAAAACCTAAAAATTATATTACAAAACATGTCATTGTATTATATAATCCAATGGAGTAGCTTCAACAAATAGAAACATTTTTCTTACTCCTGTCTGACGAATCACAAGTGATGTTTTGGATCCTAGTGTGGAGAGAATACCTGCCATCTCCACTGCAATGTACCCTGCACCAACAACAACACTGCGCCTAATGGGAAGCAAAATATCACCAGACATTCAACACTGAGTGCACAAAAACAGAAAACAGGGGCACAGTCTTATCAGTAAGAGCAATAGGCAATTACTTCATAATCTCAACATTTCCTAAAAAGCAAAATATAAAATAACTTACTTTGGTAGACTTTCAAGTTCAAAAAAGCCATCACTGGTGATCCCCAGACCAGCCCCTGAGGTAATAAATCACATAACTTCATAACATGTTTATGAAATAAAAATGCTTTTTGCTCACCAAAAAACAACAAACCTGGCACTTCTTCCTCACTTAACACTGAAGGATACCCCCCAGTGGCAATGAGGATATGAGGTGCAGTGTACTTTTTCCCATTGACCTCCACAGTGGGTTCAGGGTCATTTGTAAATCTGGCTTGGCCTTGAATTGTCTGTATTTTAGCCTGGAAATAGACATACGCTATTATAATTTCTAATGTATTTATTGACTTTATTTATTAACCTTTAGTTAACTTGGGAAATACCACAGAATTCTCAAGGGATACCTGGCCCCAGAGGGCACCCCTATTATACATGTTTTTAGTTGTAAGGATAAATACTAAAGTATATCTATAAACAAGTAAGATGAAAATAAAAAACAAATACATCCTCACCTTGTCAAGATTGTTGCGATAAATTCGATTCAGATGACTTACATAAGTATCTCGTTTGGCCTTCAATGTTCTAAAGGGGAAAAAAATTACAATATCTGTATATATTCTGAAAATAATGTATTCACACACAACACAGTCAAAATTGGGACTAAACTAGAACTAAACCTGGACTAAACAGTATAAATTCTGGACATAACCAAGACTACACCAGGACTACCCTGAGCTCTGACCAAGACAAACTTGTGTGAATGCACAATAGCTTAGAGGAACAGTAACATTATATAAACGGAAACTGATGACTTGGGATCAACTGTGCAAACATCAACTGTTACCACTCCTTTTAACTGCTCTTTCATAACCAAGTACATGGAAGGAAGTAGAAGGTAAAGATGACGCAAAAGAAGAGAAAAGAAGCCGACTTACTCCCAACTGAAATGTACTTGCCCCGCTTCAAAGCCATAGTCACTGTGATCATGGAGGTATTCAGCATGAACGGCTGCATTCCACATAACCTTTAAAACATAATATATTTTATGTCCGTGACAAATTCTTGTTTTTGTTTTACAATATATAATCTCTCCAAGAAGAAAATAAAAAAAAAAAAATACCTTTTTGGGAACACAGCCAACATTAACCTTTTGGGGAAGAAAGCAGAAGCATTATTTAATCCTGAAAAGTTGAAAATTGTAATCCACCAAACCACTGCATAGTACATATTCACAGTTGCATTATTACATATCAAATTTAGTTTTATTGAATATTTTAATGCAATGTGTTAACAGCTGTGTCCGGACTGGTAGGTTTTGTCAAAATATACTTCTATGCCTTTAACCAAAGGAGGTCAAACGAGGCCGTCTGACGCTCCCATGGGCTGTGCAGTCTGAGGCCATTAGAGGCACGGTAAAGTATTGTGGACAGTGTGAACGTGTACTAAAGTGGATTGGAGACTTTGTAGTTAGATTAACAGAGGATCTAAGTGAATATGACTTTACTCACGCAGGTACCTCCGAGTCTGTGGCTCTCGATCACGGCGGTGGTTGCTCCAAGCTCCGCCGCCCGACGAGCCCCGGCGAGCCCACCAGAACCGCCGCCGATCACCAGGAAGTCCAACCGTGTAATGTCCTCTGTCGACGGGTCTGACGCCATGCTGCGGCGGGGAATAAGAGTCCTGCGAATATGTGGGAAAAGTTTTTGATGTAAAACCCAACGGGAAGCGTGCGTCTGCGAAAACTGAATTAATAATGCCATAACCAGGAAGCTCTCCTGTTAACCCATCTGTACTAGGCAGTGGGGAATGGGAGGGTCAAGTGAAAGCCACTGCTGTGTCATTATGAATTGCAACAATGGTGTGTACATCCCAGAAACGTTTTCACAATGGTGATTCTCACATGGGCTGCAGTAGAGCCACAATAACATGTGGAAATCACATATGCAAAGATAATATAGTTTTACAAGGTAGAGGATAAACTGTCGTGAGCATTAACTGTTAAAAGTTGAATGCTCACCATGAGGTCCCTGGCACATACACAGAAGGGAGAAGTCTCCAGGATCTTGCAAGAAACATTTTTATACAAGCAATTGATTTGGAGCCCTTTTGCATGCTGTTGCGGAATAATAACTGCGACTCACTTGACTTGTCATTAAATCAATGACAATATTGTCACTGCCCTGCAGACTGGCACAGTATGATTTATAGTGGCAGTAGCATGGCTGTGTTTTGACAGTTAGTAGCTGTCATCTTCTCAAGTGCGGCTTTCATAAAGTTAACGTTGGCAGTTAGCAAGTGGCCCAGTGCCTTAGGTCAGTAGCATTTAACGGTTTTTGGTAGAAAGTCTGCAGAGATATATTAATCCAAAGTGTCTCACTGGTCCCTCGTTCTCTTCTACAGCGACGTTTTTATAGCATAAACATTTGTGCCGTTGTTATATAAACATCCGGCGAGGCCTTTCGAAATAATAGTAACATATCGTGTTCTGTCAAACAGTTTTTTGTTTGGTTTATGCAAAAATACCAGCATCATTCACAGCACACAGTCGAATAGTAACTGTTACTCACTGATACACGAGTAGGATGACTGCTCAATGTGCTTAGCTCTGGAGTATGGACTCGGTCTATCCTTTGATAGCAAAGAATAAGCTTTTATTTCGAAGAAAAGCGCCATCGTTTCCCGGAAATGTATAGCGAGCTCAGCTGCTAACCGCTAAGGTACCAGGCTAACCCAAACCCAACGGCTGGTTCATTTGTATATTTCTACCCATCTCGCTGACGGATCTGTATTCCTTCATTCACATCCAGATACTATAAAACTTCTTTCGTTTTTGCACGGCCCGCTGCCCAAGGTACGTGCGTGATCATTTATGAAGAGAAGGGTTAAGGATCGGCCCGTTGTCTGCTCGACCTCCGTGTTGTGGTCTGCGAGGCCTTTCCCGAATTCTTTTGGCACCATCTACCCGATACATAGCAGAGATGATTTTAGTTTTTTCCAATGCTGTTGTTTTAAGGTCACATTATTAACAAGAAAACCAAATATAGATCGACTAAATAAATTCTACATGTCCACTTTGATCTCCAGGGGGAGGGGCGTTGTTGTTGATCACTAATGTACCCCGTGATAATGCAACATGTATCTCCTCCCTCTTCTTATTTGCATGTGTTTTGTGTTTTTTTTCCCTTTCAGATATGTAAGCATTGACACTGGACTAGATGCCCTGTGGCCTTTTTGGTTCATCATGAAGCCTGCCAACTATCAAAGTATGGCCTCTTCTGTAATTAATCCAAATATAAGCCTGGGTCATTTATTGAGCACTCCTAATGTAATGCGATGTGAGAAATGCAGATTTGCCACTACAGACATCTCAACATTCAAGAAACATGTGGCACAAGAGCATACTGAGTATTATTGCTTTTACTGTAACAGAGTGTCTTTAAGCGAAGCAGAGTTACAGACTCATCTGCAGATACACACAGGAACAAGTCCATTCAAATGTCCTCATTGTGGACAAGTGTATATGCGGAGGATGTGCCTTATAAAGCACATAGAGCGTCTTCACAGTAAAATTATACCTCAAGAACCACCTCAAATAGCACCACGTGTTTCTGTCTCAAGTGCCTCTCAAAGTGTATCCAGCACAGCCAGTACAGCACCTCAGCGGCCCGTTGTACGTGTGAATGTTCCAGCTCCTACGACCGCTGGAGTTACACTGGAAAATAATTTACAAAGACTAAAATCCTTGAGTTCCTATATCTCAAATGCCAATCACGGCGATGCCGTACCTTTAAATGGACAAGTTCAACGTAATCGAGCACTTACTGTTTCGCTCCCAGAGGAAGTTTCTATTCCTGCCGGCTGCATGGTAGAGGTAGCTGAGGTGAAGACTGTAGATGGAACCAAGGAGCTCCGGCTAAGATTTGTTGCTCATCAAGAAAATGAGTCTGTTATCAAAAATGGAAGGACCACAGTCCCTGAGACCTCAAAAGTACTTTCTTCACAAATTAAATATCCAAATGCAGCATCAGAATCAGGGATGCGATTTGGAAATAAAAATATTGAAACAAAGATTGTGAATAAAGGACGCTCCACTCTGATCCCAGTTAACGTTTCCAAATCTTTTCCGAAACAAACGATAAAGGAACGCTCAAATGCAAAAAGGCCATCAGAAGTTATTGACCTGAATGCAGGTGTTCCAAGTAAGATTTCCAGAAGCTTTATTTCTGTTGGTGAAGCCAAGGTTGCTTCACAGAAGGAACCCATTAATCACACTATCCCACCTACTGCTATGCCCTCCATGTTGGTCAACAGGTTAACATCGGGTAGTTTGCTACCAGATAACCTGTCGACTCTGATTACTCTAAAAGGCATTGAGGAGAGAAAAAGTTCTGCTCCAGGACCTCCCCCTAGTTCAGAACCATTAATGATGAACAATGTGCAGATTATGCCTCGCATTGTTCCTGTGAACCGAGGGCCTGCAACTGTAAAAGCAAAGGAAGACCCCATACTCCAGAAAAATAAACATGACTTAACAAACCCTCAGCAGCAAAACTTGAAAACACTGCTTCTTCCATTGACACCTTCAATGGTTGCACCGACACCTCCCCAAATTCGAGCTACAAATGAATGTAAGGATAATTTGGTTCCAAAGACGTTTACCCCAGAGCAAGCTTCTTCTCAGAAAGCTTCTCCAGAGTTGTTAGCAGCAAAGAAACGTACAAACAACTCTAACACAAACATGAAAATACCTGCTCTGCCCCAGGAAGTGAAAACAGAAAAAACAATAACCGAGGATGTCCGAGTAGAACGTGAAGGATTTCCAGTCATATACTCCGTTTACTCATTGAGTCAACAGCAAAGTGATCCACAGGAGTCCACTCAGCCAATTGTGATGGCCGAATGGACCAATAGTGCAGGGTGTGACAGTCCAAAAATCAAAAGTGTTCGCACAGAGCTGTCTGAAATGACAGGACATCAGGCTCATGATGATTCAGAAGATTGCAAGATTACTTGTGATACACTATCTAGTAAGATCTCCTGCGAGTCTGTGAAGATAGAAGTAGATCAAGACATTAAGGATGAGACTGGTGCCTTAGTAACCTGTCAAAATATCCATTTAAAAAAGGAAAAAAGTACACCAGCGAAAGCTAATAAAAAGTGCAAAATGACTCTTAAAGTTAACAAAACAAACCCACCAGCTATAAATGCTAATATTAGCAAAACATGCTCACCACCAGAGCATGCTAAAGTTAGCAAACCGTGTGCACCACCAAAGCATATTGAAGGTAACAAACCATGTGCACCATCCCCACAACCTGTTAATTGTGGTCCACTCGTTCCCCAGCCACCACTGGTTGCAGAAGACCTCTCGGTTCAAACCCCTGTGGAAGCAACAAGTGTCCCTGAAAGTCCCTCCAAAATCCTAACTGTATCTTTAAAAAGGGTTCGAGTTGGGATCTTTAGGAAAAGCAAGAAGAGGAAGAATAAGACTGTTCCTAAATTAAGTTTTGCCAAGGTCCTTGATGGCCCAAGGGCATGTACAGCTTTGCAGCTTATGCCACTGAGGAGAGACCAAGTCGTGAAGCAGCCAAGTGGTAACCAACCTGTGGTGGTGCTCAATCATCCCAAGCCCTGTGTTCACATGAAAGCAGTACCTACAAAGACTCTCAGAAATAAAGAAGCAACTGTCACTCCAAAGTGCCAAATACTTAAAATAAAACTTGGTAAAGTGATGGGGCAGAAGTATGAGGTGATGGGCTGCACTGTACGGAACTTCTCTTAAAACATGGACAGTGCCACAAAAGGTTATTATTCACATCCAGCAGTATCCTTACACGGTATTGAAATAAAACAAAGACCTTACAAAGATGCCAATCCTATGGACTTTAGTATATGTATATTTGCATGTGTTGTTGAACTGAAGTGCAATGTTTTCAGATGCCCTATTAGTCAGTGCTGTAACATCATATCCATCCATCAATTTGTATCATATTCAGATAAAATGTTTTTGTTCCTATCTCAAAGTATCTATACTTTTCCTATACACTACAAATGTTTCAAAAATCATCCAATATTTTCTACAAGATGTAAGGCGTGTAGATAAGGGAGTAAGTGTTGTCAGTGTGTCAATCACTGGTTTGCTTTGTTTGTTCTGATTAATTTCATTATTTTGTTTGACATGTAAATTTGAAAGAATGTTACCTGCGTCTTACTCACCTTGCAGACAATGAAATATTTATGTTTAGAATGCATGTTCTAACCACTCTTTAACGTTCCATGTGTAGATGAAGGTTTTTTTTACTGTTACTTGTTATTTATTTAAAGCTTGTATATTTGGCTCACTAATTATTGTTGTCACTCATACAAATTTATAAGCGTTTTTGACCAGTGTTGTTGCTCATATTGAAAGACAAGAAAATTATGTATTTACGGCTATTTCTACAAATCGAACTATGTATTTTTATTTTGGTTTCCTTACAAAATTTTGTATATAGTCAGCAACTGTGGTCATCAACGATATGGCACCCATACAAGACATAAAACTAGTCTGTACAGTCTAATATCCAGTCTCCAAGCAGCTAACAAAAAATGGAGGAAAAGATTGGTATTGTGTTTGCCAGTACATGTATATAGTCTATGTAAATATAATTACAGATAGGCCTCCTCAACAAAATTATTGAGTCTTGAAATGCGGTCTTTTCCATTTGGCCTTATTTATATCAAACATACAATACTGTAGTTCTTACCTCAAGTGTTAATATTTTAAAAATTTCATATGTGGTTTTGCTTTTTTTTTCTTTTAACATTTGATGGTGTTATCAGCCGATATAGGTCAGAACTACTGGCACTTACTGTATAGGTCCTCCAGAGTTTATAAACTCTATGTTGCATTCTGTGTTCGGAGCAGCTTTTATCCATGTATTGACAAATGTACAACTTTGCCTTTTCATCATTTTACATTGCAGACATTTTATTTTCTTCACCAGTGTTTGTAGTCATGCATACTTTTGTATTCACAATGTGTTACTACTTTTTTATTAAAAAAAGAACATGGCTGACTTATGTATTTGACTGTACCAAAGCTTGAGGTGAATGTGTATGCTGGGAAGTAGAAAAAAAAGCTTCTCAGAGTATACAAATTGAAATAAGAGCTGAATTTGCATACCATAATTTAAATGTCACACACTGAATGAAACCACACCAGAGTTTAGGTTCGATCAAGATTAGATTTTTTATGTCCTGACAGCCATCAATCTTACCTCATCCTGTTTATTGTAAGATAATTAAGCCATTGGGTGGTCAAAAAAAAAAAGTTTTTTTTTTTATGATAAAATTAACAATGACAATCTTAATTCCACAAATTTTAATTAATTCAACAACAGTTTATTCCTTCAGAGTCTGAACATTGTTCCAAAGATTTGTGTACAGTGCATTTATTTGACCTAGTCAGTTATTAACTAAACTTGAGTTATTTGCCTGCAAGACAGTATTCGTTGTGTCTTTCACCATATAATTCAGACTGATTATTTTTAAGTTATATGCTTCTGCCACCACAGGATCCCTGGATACTACTGCAGTGCAAGCAAGACACTGTCTGCTTGCACTGCAAGTATCTGTCCTTTTACATGGCCCAATGTACCAAATATCTTCCTTGTGCATCTACCCCACAAACATAACCTCCTCAGGTTATACAGAAAGAATATTGAATAGAATAATAAAATCTAAAGCATATATTTGGTACCCGTGGTTCTTTAAAGTCATGTTGGTCAACCACATCAACCACATCTTTAATCTGAGGCCATTAATGGTGATCATGTTCAGCGTCATCATCATGAAGAATGTGGGGAAGCATTACATTGGTGGACAGAAAGGCCCAGGGCAAGTGAGTGACCACAGCTGGGTAAAGATGAGTTTTGTAATAAATACATCAAAACCCTCCATTATAAAGAATTGTACCTTGGCATAAATAGACATTATTTTTGCACCCTCCTAGTTTAACTAATATAACAAATATATTTACAGATAAAATATAATATTAAAATTATGTTACAGAACATTACTATTTGAATTTAAAAGTATTTATACTTTTTGATAACTTGTCAGTATCAAAATATCAGTTGTGATTTGCCCATTCATATCTTAACGTATCGCTCAGATGCCTCTGGCAACACAATATTGGTCTTTGTTAAACCCATTTAAATCCTTGTCAGTGGTTACAATGTTATGGCTGATCAGTGTATAGCAACGTCACTGTAGAAGCCTCTCCACATCTTCCTTTGTCACTGGAAACGTCAACACACAATTTTCTGCCCCCCCTGGAAGATTTTTGCCACTGATGAGTACTATTGGGAAGATGGAATGAAATTTGATGATATCCGATACTGAGTAAAACATCTGAGGAGGAGAGCACACACCATCACATATACAATATCTCAAACGTTAACTTTAAGTGATTCCTTTTGTTCACTTACTTCATTGCATCGTTGTCCCCTTCCTAAGGCATACTTTCTGTGAGACTCGAGGAAACGGATTTTGACATTGTACACTTTTTTCTCGTGAAAAACAGACAAGACGAATGGTTCACTGCTGCTGCAGAGGGAGCAATCTCTAACTAAAAATGCGCCATCCTAAAATGAAAAGTGACATTTCAAAATAAACATAAATAATATGAACTGACTTTTTGTTTTGTACCTTATTGACGAGGTGCAAGGCGTGCTCAGCGTCTGTCCTTTTACATGGTCCAATGTACCAAATGTCTTCCTTGTGGATCTACCCCACAAACATAATCCCCCCAGGTTATACAGAAAGAATATTGAATAGAATAATAGAATTTAAAGCATATATTTGGTACCTGTGGTTCTTTAAAGTCATGTTGGTCAACCACATCTTTAATCTGAGGCCATTGGTGATCATGTTGCAATTTTACATCAGTGTCATCATCATGTTCTATATCTGTTATTACAATATAGGATCAGCTTATAAACTTATCCAAAAAAGTAACATGTGAGTTGTTATTGCACTTACCAAGGGCCTCATTTGACCACCTGTAGAACAAAATTAGCAGTTATAAAAGAACTCAAACAGTTTACATTTTGCTAGAAAAATAGTCTACCTTTCAGCAATGTGTTGAGCTTCCATGTCAATAGAAAATCTAGCCCGTTCAGCATGTGAGCCTAAAATGTTTTTGTTTACAGTGAATTATCAATATCATATCATTAGTTTTAACCTTAGTAGTTAACCTTCTATATTACACAAAACTGACTATTGTGAGCCGCTAGTCAGAAACATACCCAGAGTTGTGTTTTGTTTCATTCACACTTGTCTGAGTAACCCTTTATTTTTAGTTTCTCTACATCTCCACAGCTCAAAATGCACTGTTCTACCTGGTGATGTCATGAAGCTGTAGTTTTCAAGTTAACAGCTACCCTTTACCTTTTGTTCAGTAGAGATTGGCATTTCCAGGGCTGAAATTACCCAAATTATCCAATAAAGGTGTATGGAGTTTAAAAACACAATGGAGCACCTACTGTATTACCGCTTGACATCACAAGGTGGAACAGAGTGTTTTAAGTTTCAGAGAAGAACTCCCTAACAGCCTAAATATGTGTTAAACATGTGTGAATGAAACAAAATACAACTCCAGGTCTGTTTGTCATGAAGAAACAATATTATAATAACATAGATAGATAATAACATAGATCAGAAAATAGGGGCCCTTTAAAACAAATGCATACCTTTAGAGTTTGAGGACTGACTGCTCACATTTTTAGCTGGTCTTTGCCGCCTGAAAAAGACATGGTGAAGACAAGATAGATGAAAATAAAATCGTGCTGAATCGACTGCACTGACACAGCCACCGTTAGTGTCAAGCACAGTGTGATACTTCAGACAACCAGCAGAGGGAGACAGTGTCCTATGCAACATGTGCTCCTCAAATCAGAGACAGTAGAAAGCATGGATTTTTTCTTTTCTTTTTTCTTTTTTTTGAATGAATGAATGAATAGATTATAATAGGATATAAAGTGAAATGTCTCGCACAACTAGTCTTTTAGAGGTTTTAGAAGCGTCATCAGAATATAGAATAAAACATGCATTCAATAGCTACTTTTACTTGGGGGTGATTTTTGGAGAGTGGCTCATTTTAACTCAGTGCTAGAAAAGGTGATATCAGATTATGATGCTATCTGACTGAATGTGTTATGTTCAAACGGGCTGAAGCTCACTGTCTCTTGGTGCTTTCTTGCAGAGTCATGCAATTGAGCTGCTCCATCAGCTCCAGGGGGAAGTGCGGTGACGGAGGACATCTGGAAGAAGACTTAATCTTGTTACATAAAGTTCATGCAAACTTCCAAATCTCATTAAGCCGATGTGATGTCTGATGGCTGAGTAATTACCTGCGTGATGGCTATGATTGGACAAGACAGAAAAGTGATCAGCGGCATTATAAATACAGAGGATAGAGTGTGCATAGGTCAGTGGATGTGGACATTACCGGGCCTCTGTGCTGTATGGACTGAAGGTTAGCTGCAAACGAGACAGTTGGTTAACATAAATCAAGCATGGCAACGTGATTATAAGCGTTTTAATAATTACCAGTGACGTGTTTCCTTTTCCCTGGCTTCATATCTCTGTTGACAGAAGGGGCTTGAAGGGAAAACAACAATACAAGTTTATTTTTATGAGTTTATATTTACACGTCTGCAGAAACTATTCTTTAGTTAAATTAAGTAGGCTATATGTTGCTTAAGTTTAGCAAAAAACCCCAAAAAACAAACAACAAACATACATTTAAATAAGAAAAACATGAGAAAATATAGTATTGTTTTATTTCACCAGTGACAAGTATAAACAGCAATTTTAGCCTATTCTTCAAGTGTATAGACATTGTGTAATTCAAGTCTGAAATACCTGAGTGCAAATGGTAAGGTGCTCCTTTGTTAAGTCAATGAATACATAATTTAAAAAGTAACCACTTATTACCAGGTCCTATATCTGCAGGTTGCATTGTTCAGGGTTTTCAAACTTTTGACTATTCTCCTGTAGTATAACTCAGAATATGTATGTGTAAAATACTTCATATATACCATAGCTGTATAGCAAATATAAGGAGTGGGCGCAAGGTGAAGAAGGAGAGAGGAAGATGCTATAATGAACGTTAGCTAATTTGAAGACTAAAATGATCAAAACAAGTCTGGTGCTACTGTTGAAGGTATTTTCCATACAGAGGAGAAGTAAATGTAGCATAATATTGTAGTTTTAAGCATACCGTTTAACCGACCTTTGACCCGTGATTCCTTTTTGTGTGTGTACCTTGCTTTGTTGTAGTTTTTCTAGGGGGATAAGTGGGGTGGATTTTAGAACCTCCCTGCTGGAAGAGACAGAACAAAGTTAATGACAACTGAACCGGGGCAGATAAACAGTTCCAGTGGAGCTTGTGCTTACACTGGCCAGGTCAGACGAGAGGCTCTGAGCAGACGATGACCTGGGGAGATCCCTGTCTGCGGAGGAAAGAAAGAGTCAGTTAGTCACATTATTGGTGAATATAAACTTAAAGCAATTCTCCTGAACGTTTGGGAGGTGGTACATCACACACACTATATAAAAAGACACATATGCTTTTTTTTTTCTCTCACTGTCTCACATGAAATCAAACAATCTCTACCTGGCCTACTTGTCTCCATGGAAATGTTGTCCCTTTGGCTATAATATTCCACAGTATGAGATAAAGCGTTATCTACAATTGAAACCAGAAGGTGACATACACTATATTAAAAAAACCAAAAAAAACCATATGCTTTTTTTCCCCTGTCTGTCTGACATGAAATCAACCTAAACCTTTTCTCTTTTAGATCAATTAGGACTACCAAAATTGTTTCTATTTGCTAAATGTAATGTAATGAATGTAATGAAAAACTATCTAAAAAACATTCTCTCATTATTCTGGCATTCAGTAAATAGAAATAATTTTGTTAATCCTAATTGACCCAAAACAGTAAAAGTTTAGTCTGATTTCACGTCAGACTTTGAGGAAAAAAAGCGTATGTCAACTTCCAAAGCCAAAGGGACAATATTCCACGGAGACAAGCAGACCAGGTAAGAGACAGATTTGTGGAGATGCAAGCCCACTCAGAGCAAAAAAGCATTTTTTCAGTGCAATAAAAACATCCAAAAGGAAGAAAAAACAAAACAAAAGTCTCAAACCAGTACTAACAAATTCAAAATGGCTTCCCATCCCATGTGCAAAAACAGATGACTACCACTGAAACCTTCTCTGCATCAATCCTTTGGCCAAAAAATACATGGGTAGTCTTCATACTGTGTCGTAATATTTCCTCCTACATGTGTCCTCTTACTTCCCGGCTTTAAACTGATTACACAAACAACCCTCCAACAGACAAGTCTCGCAGGGAGAACACATTTTTAAGCCAGCCCAGTCATTTAAAACAACATATCTTCATATCTTCACTGTGCATTCTTGTCTTGTTCAGCTCAGCATAAGGATAACTGAAATCTCCCACAGTCTTACTCAGCCTGACAACAGATGGCCCCAGACACACACTGCCAGAGCACACGCACAGGATCCCAGTGTAAAAGAACAAAACTACCGCTCCATTCACTTCACTCTAATTATCCTCACCAAAAAAAAAAGCAAAAGCCCCATTGTGTGCGAAAACGCGGCAACAGTTAAAGCTACTGTAATGCTTTTGCTTTTTTTTTTTTTTTTAGGATGTTCTGTATCTATCTCTCCAAGTATGTCAAGATGATACAGACGTGCGCATTTTAAAGGTCAAACTCACTCCTACACGTTCAGTCAGGGTTCAGACTCCACCCACTTTGTTTACTCTGTAGGCTTATTATGAAAAGGAGCTGGTAACTGAGCGCACAGATCTCCACTGAGGTTAATTTCACAGTGAACGTGAAATCCAGACATGGCCACAAAAAATCTGTCTGAAAGTTCTGCGCATGGCTTTATCCAATCTATATTAAACGGGACATATGAACTTTTATGAACTTTCAACCGTGTTATAATTGATTGATGCATAGTCCTGTATTTTCCTGCATTCAAGGCTTAAGTGATCAGAAAATCTCACTTTCCCCCTACCTCCTATCTCCACCCACTTCTCTGTACTTACTTGCAACCGGCCACATTTTTCAACAACAAAAAAAGTATGAATATCTGATGCTTGCTACAGTTAAATGCCATTGTAATGATTTTGCACACACACGCTAATATGAACAGATGGTAAAAGATTAGATTATAGATTATAGCATTTACTTACCTATGTACTCCCTCTCCTCATTGATGGGCCTGGCTGGTTGTATGTGCACATTGTGAACAGTCTCCTGGTCATCCACTACATCATAGTACGGCTCCAAAATGTCTGCTTGGTTCTCGTGTCTCTGCTTGAGTCTCCACTGAGTCCAGGTATCCTCCTTCAGAGACAACAGCCACATTAGATCATATGAAGAGTTTAATAGCAAAAATAGATTGCCAAAAAGTGTTTTACTTTTTGTTACTAAGGTCTAGAGATATTAGAAATGGCGATAATGCAGATGGAATTGGAGTGGATGGAATTATATTTAGCAGTCAAATTAAAATCTGTAAAAAAAAATAAAAAATTGGAAATATACTAAGAGTAAACTGCAAGCCTCCAATGACTTTTTCAAATGGCACTTATCTGTTTTTGCAAATGCGCTCTTCATATAGACCCTTTAAAAATCTGAAATTTAGGCAACTGGAGGCTGAATGGCTAAATGTTAATGGTTGAACAGGCACTGTACCAGATTTTTACTGTGAAAAGCAGAGCTAGTTCATCAAAAAGAGTTTGTAATTGTTTTTGATTGAATGTCTGTTCAGTGCTAAATATTGTCTCTTGTTCTAACTACAGACTAAAGTTGGGCTAATTGTGGCATATTTATATTGTATGTTGATTAATATGCATTGTCCCTTTAAATAAATAAACCTAAATCTAAACTTACCTTATGCATTCCGACCATCCTAATTATTCACCACAATGAGTTTATAAGTGCTTATCACAACCAGAGTGGAGTTCTTGCTGTCACAAATGCACACGTCCTGATTATCGAATACTAAAACACATTATAATTTGATGCAGATATTTTGAGAGCTGTTTATAGTTAGTTATAGTAATATATCTGTAATTTATCTGTACTAGGGCAAGACCGATTTTGCTCAAATATATGGCAGAAAAATTGTATTCACTAGTCAAAATAGTATTCACAAAAAGTAGAATTTGTAGTAAAGTAACATTGGCCTAACTGATACTTTGCAGCCGATGTCATCAACATTCCCTGGGGATGTGACGCTAATCTAGGCACTACTCTCTCTGAAGCTCTATTAGACTTTTAACAGACCACAAATCTGACTTTTATTTTAACACAATCTGACCAGAAAGAGCTTGTTGATCACAGGCTCCTGAAAATGTGTTTTTCTTGATATTTCAGACAATTTAAACACTTTTTTAAAGGCACAGTGTCAATAGTGGCTTTCAGACACTTCACACCATGTTCACTCTCATGTTTTTCTAAGCATATTTTCTCCGATAAATGTTTGAACAGGTGATTATAGTGTGGTGCATGAGTCACTGTGTACTTCACGTACTTCATAGACGAACAGGATGTGGACGATACAGGTGTTACAGAACTACACTGATGCCAATAATAATGTCGGCCTCAGAGTCTGTATCAAGGTATCAAATCTTTTTATGTGTGAGTTGGAGAGAGAAGTGTGAAATTATTCATATAGTCTAACCTTAACCTTATATACTATAGAAGAAAGTGGAGATATAAACATGGAGATATAAACATAACATATCAGTGAACCTAGAAAAAATGTCTATATATAAAATGAATAAGTTAGACGGAGTGACTCGTTTGAATTACATGTAAATATTGTTAGACATGCATCATTTATTACAGGCATTTATAGACCGGTGTAAGAGAGCAGGTGACGTAAGAGGCGGTGGAAAACATGCAGATGAACGTAACTTATATCTACCACACTGAAGAAAAAGAAATCTCCAAATTACATGTTTGAATAAAGTTTGCGAACGCCAAGTTTCCTAATGATTTACAGCAATTTTCTATACGCACTTTTGACATCTCTCAGCGACCAGTGCGGAGTTTTGTCCGTGGTGGTAAATCTAACAAGAATTATCATGCTAACACGCACTTCTTGGACAATAATTAGAAGCAGACAACACATAACGGATATATTATGACCTCTAGAGCTGCTAGATACATGGGAAAATCCTGTATGGGACTTTTATGTTAACAAATTCTCTTTCCCTTTTGTAACATTAAATAAAATACATTCATTTGTTCATCTATTTCCATTTGATCTCTATTTATTGTCATTCTTTCCATTAGAAATAAACCCAAATCAACACAAAAACACTGCATTTTGGGCAATATCGATAATAATACAGATAAACTATCCATACATACATATTTGCATTTGCGTATCGTAGCGCTAACAAAGACAAAGGATCTGCACACACTTGACTTTTTCTGAGGTAAAGGTAATTACTGGCACAACGCTCAAACACTATAGCTTTCCTCCAGGGGACATTCATGTGGAACCAGCAGAGAAGCACAGCGAACAGGGCCTCATAACTTACCATTATCAGTGCACACTCATGGCCCTTACCAGCAGCGCGGCTAACTATGTCTGAAAATAGAATGGAACAACACCATTAGTTTATATATAGACCTACAAATGTGTCTCTCCAAAGTAACACCCTTATTCTCACATGAAGAAAAATGTGCCAGTCAAATACAATACGTTTTCATTTGATCACATGGTTTGCATTCAGGACGTGAGGTGCTAAACGCTGCTAAAGGCAATGAGAGTGGGATAGAAGGGACTTTGAAACAGTTGTGGTGGTATGAATAATGCAGTTTTGTAGATGCACGGCTCGCTGTTTGAGTCCCGTTCGGTTCGGGACAAATGGACAGTGATCAGATCGGACAGCAGAGCAGCAGAATCCCAAACAGTCCAACCTCAACTCTTGATGACACTTTGAAATCTGTCCTCAAAGCGTCTTTGGTAGGTAATATCAGGGTTGCAAGATTTTTCGAAGCCTTTGAAAAATAGTCTAAGACACCAAATCCATGAAAAAAAAGCTAAATAAAACAACCTTGCAAGTTTCAAATTTCAAAGCAGCTTTCCAAATAAAGAAACTTGCTTTAACAAACCAGACTTAGCAACTATGGGTGAAATACTCAAAGGGCTGTTACTTTTATACATGTAAGGACATACAATGGGTCATAAACTCAGCAGTACTGACTCTAAAATCATGTAATAGATGCTGAACAATAGAAAACTTTGGCGAAATCTTATGGTAAAAATGAAGAAGACAAAAAAATACCCCGACATCTTGGCACTATTTATGTGCAGAGCTTTGGGGGCGTGATAAGTGGTACTAAATTCACTGTGGCACAACAAAAAGAAAGTAGATTTATGCTCCAAGCTAAACTCAAATCCTTACGTTGGAACATCTTGCTGGGAAATGTGAGAGAAGTTGAAAGTTGGTAAAAGTAAGTTGAGTAAAGTAAACAATAAAACATAGTAATACAAATGGCATTAAAGGACTTCAAAGTTTCCGTGTTAATGCTTTGCCTTGATGTATATGTTCCAATATACGGCATTAAACGTATCCATGGACACATGCAGGTAATATGAGGACAAGTAACAGGTTAAATCAGTGGAGAAGCAACCCCCATGTAGTTTAAGAATGTTTTTCAAGGTTATTTTGAGCATGTCATAATGTTAAAATGGACAAGGAAACAAGAACAAGGAAATTACATCTCCATGAAGACAAATAGGTGACTGACCTCTTACAAGAAAAGTTACATAGTGCACTTTTATTATAGATAGTGACTGCTCTATTTGACAGTACTGACCAAACCACAATCTGAAGGCCACTGTCACTCTGCCGTGATAAGAATATTAAAAATATAACAAAATCTCTGCTGCTGCCCCACTAGAGAGTCATATATTTAAAAGTACACTATGTAACTTTTCTAGTGTAGGGATCTGCCAAGGGTTCGTCCCCGTGGAGATTTTTATGCCTTGCCTGAAATATCCCACAGTATAAAATTAAACTTATTGATCCCTACAGAGACAAGCAGCTGCCACAACCAGACAAAGTTACAGGTCAGATCTGTGGAGAGGTGACCCCGCTCACAATAAGAACACAGGTTTTTCAAGATATTTTTGAGCAATAAAAGTATTAGAGTATGGCTATGTAGCTGATTTACTTGGCATTTTCCACAGTATGGCATTAAACATGTATATCTAGCATTTAATTAATTACGCTGTGTTTTTATTGTTTAAAAATACCTTGAAAAACATGCAATCTTACTATGACAGTGGTAGCATCACCTGCTTGTGCCCCGGGGTAAGTTTAATGCCATATTGTGGAAAATTCTAAGCATGCCATAACATCTCCACGGACACATATAGGTGAACCCCTACCAAAAAAGTTACATAGTGCACCTTTAAACCTTTATAAGATTATGTTTAGCACTTTTACTTAAATATTAAGCAATTTGTTATCTATTTTATGCCAATTAACTATAAAATCTTCCATGGTTTACCTTTGGTTCAGACTTGCGTTGGCTGACATCTGTGCCTCTTTACTCTATAAGTAGGCAGTATTTCCTTTCCTTCATATACAGAGGAGCTTGTCTGAGGCAAAAGGCTGACTGCTCTAACCCAAAGTGACTTCCTGTGTGGTGAAGACGTGGCCCGTGTCTAAAGTTTGATGAGAAAACAGCTTTGAAGATCGTTTCGGACTTTCTCACATCAGTGGTGTCATGTGATTCATTATACAGCTAGGATACATTTTCATTATGTTGTTACCAGTGTTTGGAAGAATATACTTTGAAAATGTGTTTAATATATTGAATATCTGCATTGAAGCTCCACTGTGTAACTTTTTAGATCAAAATAGACAAAAATAATTGCAGTTTAATTGTACTGATCCTTCCATCTCCACAAACCTGAATCTTATTTGACCTGGATTTGAGCCACCTCTTGATGGTAATGTTGTACCTGGCTATAATATGTGTGGCATAAAACATATCTACATAGAGAATGTCACATAGTACATAGTATTTTAACTTTCTGTTTCCATGAAACTACGAAGATGACGTTCCACCCTCACAGTTCCATTTCGTTGGTCCAGTTACAGTACTGTTTTCCGAATACTCTAAATTCTTTCAGAGTTGCATTATATTATAGTGTAAAAAAGTGACATAAGATTAAAACAGCGTTACCAATAACTGGAGAAGAAAAACTTGGTCTTACATCAAGTACGCCATGTTTTCCTTTGATTTTAAGAAAGTAGCAACTGTAGGCTACAGGAGTACACATACTAAATACTGCAACTGCAGGCTACAAGAGTGCACGTACTGAATACTGTAACTCGAGGCTATGGGAGTGTATTTACTGAATACTCTCACTGTAGGCTACAGGAGTGCATGTACTGAATACTGTAACTTAGGTAATTGAGTGCATGTACTGAATACATATATGTATATTCTGGCACACATCACTGTTTTGAAACTTCAAATGCATATGACAGGTGTTGTTTTTACTTGGTTTTGTGGAATAATAGCTATTTATCATAGTTTTACATCAGCCAAGTGGCAGTTTGTTTGCCTGGTAAATCCAAAATGTCTCTCTGTATTTTTTATACAGATTGATATCAGCCTAGTGCCCACTGCCTCTGTTGCCTCTCATGCCCGGCCAAACGTCATTGTGCAATCAGATCTTTTTTTTTCAGTGATGCAAGTGAAAGGAAGGAGCTCACTGCTCACCTTTGATTTACAAATAAAATCAAATGTATCTTGCCTCAGAATATTAATATTATAAAATTAATAGTTTAGTGCTTGGCTTATTGATTCTGCAGAAACTCACAATGATTTTCAGCCCCTGTGATAATTTTTTTCCTTGATGTTTTTGATATCGATGGACCATGCATGTTTCAGATTGATTCGACCTGTCCATTCACCGGTGACCAGACTCACATCTTTGAACAGTAGTGAAGAAGCGGGTATTCTGGATCCCAAGCAAGCAGTTTGTGGAAGAAAGTTGAAAAGAAAAAAGTACAGGAAGTAGTAGTGAGTTCTAAAATGAAATACCTCTATCAAAATCATCCACACCAAAAATTCTATTGAAAATTCAGGAACAATTTATATTAAAGTATTAGTGTTAACATTATGGTTGCAAGGTGAGCGTTATGGGATTACCTCTATGTATGCCATATCTGAAAATCATGTCCAACCAAGAAGAAGAAAAAAAATAAAAGGTTTACAATTTAGTAAAAGAAATAAGTAGTCTAACCTGCCATACACTTTAATGCACAACCAAATTCAACCAAATCTAGGTTGCAGTCTTGAGGCTCACTTCTTCTGCTTGTTCCGTTCCTTTTTTCCATGGTGACATTTGAACATTTTCTCTTCTGGCTGCTGGCTGCACATGGCAGAGGCATGACATTTACTCTTTTCATTAGATCATGATCTGGTTCCTTGGTTATCTCAAACAAGACAGCACAGCTAAAACCCTTTATGTAAGCGCTTCCATTGCAGTTTAACCTTTGAGAGTGATATTTCAGTGAGCAGCAGTCGTAGGGCTCTGGCATTAGCTGTACATGGTCACATAGAATTAAAGTTAGAAGTTTCAGTGCATAAAACGCTTTCTTTAATTATCTTAATGTAGGTTTTATGTCACAGTCTGAGTGTTAAATGTTCATGCTTCCCCTAAAACATCAACATGCTGTTATTATTATTACATAAACAAGTTCCACATCATTCTTTTGTTTCTTCTAACTGATTGTTCCACAAAAATGGCATATACACACCCAAAAGTTTATAGAAATTAAGTCGATAGTTGTAACAAAAACAAAATGCTTTAGGCAATGTCCTCACTCATTTAGGTGGATCAGAAATGTCTTTCATTGTATAGGCTCACTTACCATTTCCGGTTAATCTTTCAAACAAGAGAAAGGGTCATAGAGAAGGTATACTTGTGTTTTTGAAAACCTTTGATAGTCTTAGCATTCTCTGCTCAGGTTCATACATGCCAACAACTGCCTTCTTCAACCCAATACAGTCCAGGTGAACACGGGATTATGGGAGTGTCCAATTTCACAAAATGTTCTTTCTCACTGAGCCTGTACCTGTTTTTTTTATGCATTTGAGCAAAGATTCATCATGCCACAGTGCAGATATAGTGTTCAAGTAGCTCTTGAGATCAAAATAAGACTGCTATGTACTAATACTAAAGCATTTTATATTCCGATAATCAGGAAGTGCGCTTCTAACGTGCTAATTGTTGCTAACTCAACCGTTGTGATAAACTCTGCACTCGTCTCTGAAAGTTGGGAAACACCCTTATAAACTCATCATGGGGAATAATTAGGATGATCAGAAAGCATAAGGTAAGTGAAGAATAACTTTGGACCTCCGCAAATCGTTTAAAATGAACAAATTCTGTTTTTCATGCTGTTTTAAGATGGGTACAGCACCTTTCTTTTTTATGTTTTCTAACTTAAGCTTAAAATGATGACTGAAAGAAAAAAAAAAAATCACACATCACAAAGTAAACGACTTAATCAGTTCTGCAGCAACATAATGTACATGTCTCTTCCTGTGCGGTGGCTAAAGGCCCAGCCCCAGCCCTGTTCTCCTGCAGCCTGCACAGACACACACAGGCACACACAAGGTCAATGCTCTCTCCTGTGGTTTCTTCTGCAATGCTATAGCTCTGCTTCCTGTGAGCGATCAGTATCTGGCCTCTCATATTCGCTCTGATGCTTATCTGCCGAGGCCGCGAACGCTAGAAGCCCGGACACCTCCACACCTCGGCCCCCAGCTGACAGCTCTGTGCACGGGCCTGTCAATCCAGACCCATCACCCCCCTCTCCGCCCCCCTCGCAAAGGCCAAAAATGAGCCCTCTCTGCTCCTCTGTCCTGGTCCTGTCATCGAGAAATAGGATCTACCGCCAAAGTAGCAGCCCAGGGGCGGAGGAATACACAGGTTAAAAGTCCTCATGACAGGTTAGACTACGCATAGTTGACGTTATATCATAATTATTACATCATTACATTTCAGATTTTACTCAAAAATTATTATTTTTATTGATCAAGTTTATAATTTTACTTCCTGGTTGTGCATGGGCAGCAGATATGACAAATGTCCAAACCACACGACAGTTAAGGTTAGGGTTAGACTAATTGTCCATGCATTTTGGATGGAATTTTTGGTATCGTTTATAACTAACCGCTTACTTCCTGTATTTTTCTCCTTTTATTTTAATTTTTATAACTTGACAGATGTGAAACTATGATAAATCTTTACCTCAAGTACCCCTCTCACCCCCAAGTAATAACTACAAAACATGAAAATCTGTCATTTGCACTTTCCATTTTCAATAGGAGTGAGCTGTGTGCGTGTGTGCCTCTTGCCATAATTGAGTTTTTTGTTTCTTCTTTGCCACCTTTATAAAGTATATTAGTGCAGTAGGGTGAAAGTGAAGTGACATAGTTTCACAGGAAGAACAGATACTGGTAAACCACATGGGGTCGGCTTGTAACAGCAGGTGTGAAGCGACACGATGTACATGTATATATGTAAGACTGGGAGTTAGGTCATACTACAACATGGTGACACTGTGCTTATTTATACATTTATTTCATTTATCTTTTTCACATTCATGTCTTCTTTTTAAATGTCAGACTCGTTTCTATTACTAAGCCATTTTTTTTATCAATATAATGATATACTCAAACAGAAACCAATTTTTCAATCTTATCGCTTGCATACTAACAGAAGGTTTTAGTCCTACATGCCTTGTTTGACCTTATTGCATTTGCCTCCACTAAGCACACTGAATAGAGAAATTTCCCATTTCTTCATGCCCTTAGAATTATTATGCGCGTTGGGTAACTGTGAGATATAGATAGACCACAATGCAATCGCACAGTGGGTTTTTGCGTATATTAACCTTAAAAATGAAAAGGTATTCAGGAAAAAGAATATATGAATAACCGCTAAAAAAAATAAAATAAAATTGTCAGCAAGAATTAGGTTTGGCAAAAGTATAAGAAATCACTTACTAATCAATACTAAAACCTATATAAAAACTAGACACTCATTTGTGCAAGTATCAATACTGCAAAAAATCACATTAACAGGACAAATTTTGAGCTTTATCTGAACAAATGTAAGAACTCATGCTAAGATAAAGAAAGTAATATTAATTTGTATATGAAAATTACATTCTATTAGTAAAAAAGGAGCATTTTTTTTGTCTTCACTGTGGTATCGTAATCGGTATTGAGTATTAAGTGAATTTCTTGGTATTGAAATCAAGTTTTAAATTTTAGTATTGTGACAACACTGGTCAGAACCGTATATTTCCACTGTGATGAAATGTGTTCAAATGTGTACTCAAATCATTATATATATATATATATATATATATATATATATATATATATATATATATATATATATATATATATATATATATATATATATATATATATATATATATATATATATATATATATATATATATATATATATATATATATATATATATAAAAGGACAGACCTGCCAACCTGCTACCCTCCACGTTCTAAATAGGAAGTGAGCATGGGCATGCTTCCAACTCCAATTCACTTTCTATTGAAAAACTGTTGCCCCTCTCTCCGTCACTCCCTGCTCTACATGATCCTGGTATTTCGCTATTTTGTCTGTAAATCAAGATATGACCATTAATATCAGACAAATCAGGTGGCTTCTCTCCCTGAGGTTACTCCCGCTAGTGTTAGCTACTGGTTTGATTGGCAGTATTGTTAAACACTCCCTGCTAAACCAGTAGTGCAGGCGGGAAGAGGCGTTACCTTCAACAGCCTCGCTCCGGATTGGCTCTTTGGTTGCTATGATACTCGTAGTCGGAATTCCAAATATGCAAATTCACCTCATAACTGCTGGCCTCGGTGAGCTTCATTTGACTTGCCGAATGCTGGGTGACATCACATTCCCTTAAATCCATTTCTTTATACAGTCTATGACTCAAATTCACCAAAATCAAAGCCTCTTGAAACGTCCTATCATGAATAGATTAGAACTTGCTGTTCTTTATGTAGTCGCCTGCTGGGTCCTGGAGTTTTCTAATCTGCCCCATAAGAAAGAAGAATAAGATAACATCATAGCTGCATTCTGATTAGATCATGCTAGCGATCGGCAGCGTCCAGATCTGCCCTCTATGCCCAGTGCTGCCATGAGAGTGTGAATAATTAAAGCCCGGTTGCCGATAGCGATCTGCGGGCCGGGATAATACAGCGGTGATATCAGGGCTCCGACATTACTCACTCCGGTGTGCCCTGGGGCCGCTGCAGGGGCACACTCCGAAGGTCAACCATGATGGATGCACCCTGACCACGGCTGGCTCACAGCAAAGTTCTGCCCCAAAATATGAAAAATTAGCAGTGGCAGGAGCAAAGATAGCCGTTCCGATATGGTGTGTGAGGGTATTGCATTTTACAAAGAAATTATAGTTTATGAGATTAGAGGAGACGTTTGCCAAGGACAGGTGCAGATAAAAGTAAGAGTTTTAAGGCGCTGTACCTGATTTTAAAAGGTTTGCATCAGTCCAATGTTTCCTTCACTTTTGTAACCCTTTCATAGTATCCTAATTATTCACTGTGATTAGTTTATAGGAACTTTTCACAACAAAATGTTAGTACTAGGGCAAAAATAACGAACAACAACTCAAATACATGGAACCTGATCTCAAAATGTGAAAGGAGGGGGCAGGTATTTAATCTAATTGTTCCAAGCTCTCACAAACCCAAATTAAAGTATAAACACGCAGAAACTTTTTGGCCACTTGCGCAGCTTTAGAACAGCTTTTTCATATGAGGAAGAGAATCAGCTCTCATCCCAAAGTGCTGTAATGGTCATGGTCACATTTTTATATAGCGCTTTTCCACCTTCAAGGCACTGAAAGCATTTTACATCAAGGAACGACTCACCCATTCACACACACATTTATACACCGGCGTACGCAGACACTGGTGAGAATGTGGGCTGAGTGTCTTGCCCAAGGACACAACGGCAGCATTCACCTGTGGGAGTTGGAAAAGCAGCACTAACTGATCTGACCTCTCAACCAGTGACTCACATGGCTCTTTCTTACAAGTCTGCAAAAGATAAATTCATTTCTAATTAGATGAAGACAAAAAAGTTGGGTAGTGCAGCTTTAATATGACTAGTCTTTTGCAAAGGTTTTCATTAGCCACAATTACAGAAGTATTGGATGTGATGGTAATACTGGGCTCCCAATGTGAACAGGACTACAGTCATACCGTACCAAAGCTTTGTTATATTTACACTATATTTCATCACTCACCTCTCATATTTATAAGATATACGCTATATTTATAGGAATACGCTACTTTTTTGCTACTATAATCATTATGCGTTTTCAGTCTTCTATCACTATTCCATTCGCTTTTTATTATTAAGATGTCTTAATCAGGCTATAGGTATTAATTTTAAATATGTTTTCTTATAGATGAGAGCACACTGTTCTAGTAAGCCTCCATAATCACTTCCGACAGACAGAATATACATAGACTCTAACAATGTGGGGTTAGCTGTATTCAACCTCCTGATAATCAGACAATCACTCTACCACCTCTTGGGCGTTCAACCAGTACAATAGGAAATGATAATTATAATCTGTTTTAATCAGTAGGCAAGTAACATGGTCAGGAAGTGATGAAAAAATCAGAAAGAGTTGAATTTTCTGATATATTTTAAAGGGCACATATTATGCAAAATGTACTTTTTTTGAGCTTGGAATCGCATTATGTTGTTGTCCCTTACCAAAATCATACCTGGAGTTTCAGCATCATTCACAATCAATCCAAATTGTCTTCTCCGAGCACCGATGCTCTGTTTTCATTTTGCCCAGATTGTTGCATCATAGGTAAAAATCCAGACCTGAACAAAGACTTAATTTACAATGAACAAACTGTTTACAAAGAATGATTCAGGCTTAATGATTATTGATTAATTAAAACTTTTCTCATGCTTTTTAATTGCAACTTTTATTTTCATTTAGTGATTCTTTAAACATGTATTGATTCATCTGGCCTGTGTTATTCCAGAGAACCTCCAACACTGTTTAAATCACCCATCAAACAAAACAAACATAACAGCTCTTCCTATCTGTTCTTCCCACATCGTCAAAGTAATTGTATTGCATTTGTCCTTCTATCACTCCTCGAGAACATGTTCCATTCATTACACAGGCAGGGGCCCCATGACACCAACAGCGCCATATCCAGGTCAGCTTGCAGCCGGAGAGCTTCCCTGATTATTCCTTATTTATCCCAACCATTGCCCCCACTGCGGCCCGGAGTCTGTGGAAGATGTGAGGAGAGAGTGCATCTGAGAGGAAGCATCCGAAGGCTAATGAGCTGAGAGCTAGCCAGATGATTGTTAGCCTCTCTCACGCTATCAAGTCAGGGCCAGTAAATAGGAATCCGCGGCATGAGCTAGTAATGCTAATGTATTTTTCCGCTAGCACTACAAAGAATGTGAAATGTAGTGTTAGTAATGGGCGTTTTTTCCAACTGCAGTTTTACAGTTTATAGACTAATTTGGTGTGTAAATAATAGGTTATGTCTTTGCAAGATTGAGGCAAGACGCTAATATGGCCGTCATTTTTGATTCAAAATAAATTCAAAATAATGAATAATGAAGGTGACATGACATTTGAGGTGGTCGACATGTCTTATGTCCTGATTAAAGGCGTTGTACAGAAGTTGTGCGGTCTTGAAACATGAAAAACTGAATTTTTTAACTTTTTGAATGATCCAAAGTTATTCCTCACTTACATTATGCATTCCGAGCATCCTAATTATTCACCATAATGAGTTTATAAGTACTTTAACTTTCAGAGACCAGCTGCTTATACAGTGGGGCAAGACAAATTTTTGTTAAATACATGGTAAAAAAGACCATTGCTTATGGATTGATTGAATTCAATGTGTTGCAAATGGAACATATAGGCCCATTTTTACTTGTAATCTACACATTTGGAATTTATATAATTTCTCACAGTCAAAAGTACACTTTGTAGCTACTTTGGTGCAGGGCCTGTTACCATTTTTTCCAACTTGCCTTGCTTGTAATGTTCCAAGGTCTTCATGCATCTATATTGTATTTATCAAATTAAATAAATATCTCAAAATAGTGCATTGTAATTGTTAGTACAGTAGCCTCTCCACAGACCTGACTTGCAAATTGGCCTGGTAGTGTCACCTGCATGTCTCCATACGATGAAACATTGCACACAAAACTAAATTATCTTCATGGAGACAAGCAGGTAGTGGACCCTCCCACAGTAAAGTTACATAGTGCAACATTGCGTAGACATTGCTTATACCCACCGTATGAAAGATGCCACACAGAGCACAGCAATAGCCTACTATAAGCCAACTTAAAATGTCCACCTCATATATTTGATGTCAGATGACTGTTTGCATAATCTGACACAGTCTGACAGGCACCGAGCATATGCTAACAGTAGTATAGGTACTTATAAGTAGTAGTCCATCTGTTTAGACCATACTGTGTAAATAACACCACTATGCAGGAACACAATGCCTTTTATCCATCAGCACCACCTGTCACTCTTACGGTTAAATGAAATATTGTCAGTTATTCTCATGGACAACACCTCCAGCTGTGCACACATATAGTATATCTATTTAGCCATTATCTTTAAAATAGTGTCATTCTTTAGCTGGGGAAAATGATAGCAGTAGCATTGGAAGTCATAGAGTGCACAGACCACATCAAACCAGGGATTAAACTGGGACTACTGAAACTAATTCTGCACTAGACCAGGACTAAACCAGGTCTACCATCAGGACTAAACTGGGCTCAATTACGACCCAACAAGAGCAAGTGAATGCAGCACTTTTATACTTTTGTGTTATGATCCAGTGTGATCATGACAATATGATATCGTGCTTCTTTTATCCTTATCTATTCTGTACATACATTTCTTGTAGTTACATAGCTTAAACATAATTCAGTCTCAAGACACTATAGAAAATGTAATATTAAACAATATCTACTTTCAGTCTTTTTTAACTTGTATAATGTATAAAATTAAAAGGTGTCATGCTTGTATGTTTTTTAACCATCTGTAAGTGTCAGGATTTGGGCTCCCCCCCTCCCTTCTGTGTTTGAGCCTGGAGCAGGGCGGAGACTCTGGCACCACCTCCACACACCTGCCTCTGATCAAGCAATCAAGCCTTCACTTGTTTGTACTAAAGGACTGAGGACCCGACACTCTGGGCCAGATCTGTCTTGTCATATTCCAGTATTGTCTTGCCATCTCTCGGTATTTCCACAGGTTGTCCTTCATGTCATGTTTCAGTTTATTCGTCCGTGTATCCACCGTGATTCCACTCCTTGGAGCCACTCTGCACCTCCGTCTCTGACCCAGCTCTCCATGTCCGGTACGAACACCCCAGCCTCTGACCCTGCGACCCATGGCCTGCTCCAAGACACCGCTCCCAACCGTCTGCTCTGTCTACCTTCATTCACATTCCTGTATCTGCAAATAAACGTTGTTGTAACTGTTTTCCCAAGTCTGAATCTTTGGTCCCCCGTCATTCTTTACGACAATAAGAGAAGAATCAAATTTTGAATGACACTAGGTAGCACTTTACAGCACAGTAGTAGCATGGCAATAACACGATAACTACAAGTGTTACTATGTTAAATACAGGGTTATTCATTACTCAATACAATATTTCCTCACCCTAACCCATACACCTATACCTCAGTTTGTATAAGCCTAAATAACCAGAAAGCCTCATTATATTACAGTAGTATGCAATAACTGTATGAAAATTGTAGAAAAATAACTACTTCCATTGGTTTATTTGATGTTTATTTTATTTCTTAATTTCCTAAAGTGTTACAGATCGTTAAGTTTAATTACCTTACTCGTGGTTCTCAACCTTGGTCCTCTCACCTCTGACCTCTGACCTCCGCTGACCTGCTCACACCTGTAATGGCCAGTTAGATTCTCACAGTTCATATCTCCCGTGTTCTCTTCTCCATGTCCATCCATCCACATTAGGCTAAAGTGATTTGGCCCGTACATGTGTCTGAATGTGTCTTGCCCCGCTGGTGAAGTTCAAGTGCTCCAAAGGACAGGGGGTAATTGAGTGTGCGATGGATGTAATGATGTGTTCGCGGGCACCCTGTGAAAATGGTCATTAGCCTCCGAGCCGAGCGAAGAGTCCACAGCGGCAATTAGGGAATAACAGTTCATCCTCTCTTTACAGAAATGTTACAGCTAATGCCAGCAGTCAAGAGGATATGCACAAGACCTTTAACACACAGCAACGCCTTCTCGGTTTAATGGCACTTGAGTAAAATTCACTTGTGGTTTCCAAGTTATTGTTTCTTCTAGGCAGTCTTTTAGATTTGTATTCATCTATGCATGAAACAGTTGTATGCTATCACAACTTTATGTACATGTTTTCTTATTGTTTCTGTAAAAATAATGATTGTAAATAAAGTATCTATGATCGCTTATCACAACAACAAATTAACCTAAATCCAACCTAAAATTCTAAGAGAAATATAGACATGTCATGGAGTAATGGGAGGATCAAAACCCACATAGGGCACACACACAAGTAGCTATATACACACCCACACACTCAGCGTTTACATGTCACTTACAAAAGCGTGCGCTGTACCCATATTTCTGTAGACATATACATGCAATATACAAATGACTGTGAAAAACATGGAGCTCCAAGAAGCTGTAAAGCATATGGACTGGTTGATACTGACTGAGGAATCAAAAAGTAATGATTCAAATAAAAAAAAAAAATTCTCAACATTTCTTTAAAAGTTGTTTTTTGTTTTTACATTTTAATATTTTTTTTTCCAACAATGCATTACTTATTTAAATCTTAAAAAAGGATGCATCAACATAACATTATTTATAGTTGAGGACTTTCAATGCATTTAAAACAAAGCTCATTGGTAGCAGTATCAGACTGATGTCACAAAGTTATGATATAATAAATAATGCAATATATTACTTGGAATCTGATTGAACCAAATGTACTCTAGGTATCCAGATCTGCATTAAGTTTACAATTATATTTATTACTCACAAAACTTTGTGAATGATTAAAACATATTCGTGCAAAGGGATTATGCTGTGACTAACTTTCTCATCTTAAAATGAATGTGAGAAAGAACTAAAAAAAGACCTGTAGATGTCAAATAAAGGCTGTGGTTTTCTTTGTTTTGTTGTTCTGGTTTCTCTGATTTGTAGATTGACACAACAAAAGCAACTACCTAAAATAGAGAACAAATTATATTTATGTGTGAAAAGCACCCATACTGTGCAATGGATTTATATACTCTATGTTTAGAATTGCATTGCACATTCAAAAGCTACTTAGTACTACAGTTTTGTTTTTCGCTTTTTTTTTTCCAATCGCACTTACCAAAATTCATAGACCACAGACACAAAAGACAAAACTCAACACACAATATGAAGAGATTTTATAGACAGAGAAGCACTAGACACCACAACACAAAAGCCCTGTGTGAACCAGGTTTTATTCAAGTCTGACACAGTTCAGATGCCAACTGCTAAAAAGCACAGATTGAAAATTGTGCTTCCTTTGTTCCCTAAATGTTTGTATAATACTGTGCACATATTTATCGCATTTACCTCACTCTCAAACAGAAACAGTGTAATACCGGCCCTCCAGATCTCTGTCTCCCTCACACTACACGTCTAAAAGTGCTGCAGCATTTTCCAGCCAATGTCCAGATGATGATTAGACATGTTTATCAATCTAATGACTGTGTTTATACTTTAACCACAAAGTTTACTTTTTCAAATATGTGTTTTGTCTTGTGTGAATAGTTTTGCAAAGTGTACAAAAGATTAGCCAGAAAAGCTAGAGAAAATGTGCCAAAGCAATTTTTAAAAAGTGTAATCTATTGTAAACATGTTTTCCGTGCTGGCCACATGGGGGTGCTCTTTAGTGTCCTTGGCTCCATGCAGCATCATTGGACTAATAGGTTTTGATGTAGCATTATGTTATACAGCCATACATTAGAAAATAATGTGGCCTTGTCATGGTGTAAGGAGCTGCAGATGGGAGTTAGTCACGCATGTAAACACTGATAATTTATTCCATGAACAACAAAATGGCACCGGCATAGTAAAGGGAGCTTACTGAAAATGTTGTGGTATGGCAATTTGATTTTGTTTGTGTAAAGGCGTATGGAATTGCATTAAATTCTCATTAAGCTTAGACGATCTGTAAGATATATCATGTCTTTAGAACAAGAGTATATTGTACTGTTTTGGGTAATGGGAGAAACCAGAGTGCCCAGAGAAAACCCACACAAACAGAGGGAGAAACAAGTAAACGCCACAAAGAAAGACTATGAAAGAGTTAAGAAGAAGAAGAAGTAGGTTGCTTACCACTCAGGCTCCATGGACAGTGTTGCAAAGTGACTAATTGACTAAACGAATTTGGTGGTATTTATTAAACATTAACTTTCTTAAATTATTATATTGTGTTATTTGATTATGGAGGTGGCTTCAAACTGCATGGCATTGATGAGAAAAATAGAAAACATTGTTATTGTGGTGAGTGCATGTGCAAAATTTCTTTTCAAACTTGATAAATAAATGCATAATAAACAGTGCAACACACATAAAGCTGTTTTTACACTATAACATAATACAGCTGTTCTAAGTATGCTATTCCCAATACAATACTCCGATTTGACCATGGAAGTTACAAAATACTTCTAATGCAAGTATTGACATTACATCATTCTATAGGCCAACATGGGGAGCAAGTAAAATGTATACTCTTAAAGTTTTGTGAGTTCCAGTGTCTTGTCACTGACAGGTAAATGGTCACTTTTTTATATAGCGCTTTTCCACTTTCAAGGTACTCAAAGCGCTTTACATCAAGGAACCACTCACCCATTCACACACACATTCATACACCAGTGCACACAGACACTGGGAGTAAGGTGGGCTAAGTGTCTTGCCCAAGAACACAATAACAGCAGTCATTTGTAGAAGCTAGAGCAGCACTGCCAACCTGTGGGTCAGTGGACAAACATTTTACCAACTGAGCTACTGATCAAGTTTAACATTTATGAATTTAAAGTATTCTTCCCTTCACTTTATTTACACTTTACACCCAAACTTTACATAATCTAACATTTTCCTTTGTCCCTGTTTTATTTGCAAGAAGATGAAGTGCCCATCTGTTCCCATCTCTCTACACAAAAGGATGACCAAAAAAGACTGATGAGATTTTCAGCCATTTTTAAAAGTAATTTTCTTATTTGGCTGTGAAGTCTCTGTGTGGGACCTTGTTTGGCACTGCTACGTGGAAGTGCGCGGTTTATTAAGGAAAACAAATAATCTCGCACTCATTCTGGCCAATGCATTTATCAACACAAGTGCTTCTATGAGGAATAAAGTAGGAGAAATGAGCGCCGTGTTTAGCTCTGCTTTAACAAAACATTTGGTCCATTTCTCAGGGGAAAGTTATTTGAAACATAAAACGTAATAAGTTGCTGCAGTAAAAAAAAAAAAAAAAGAAAGAAATCTATTAATGAGCAGATGCCATTGTAATTTTCACTTAATTGTCTAGGTATCTCTTGTAACCTGCTTCGGCTCTCTTAGGATTTGAGTAGCGAGTTTAAAAAGTTGAAAGTTTACCAGATGTGCTATGATTAATACATGTCTCTGTACTATTTCGGTCGCACTCTGGCGCCTTAGGGACAGGAAACAAAAAGATCGATCATGATATAACTCGCAGCTATCTTTTCTCATGGGAAATATTTCAGTAATAGAAGAAAGAGAATGTGAGAGGAAAGATATTAGCAAAAACTGCAGTATGGATAGAGGTGCACTGTATGTGTAACTTTTCTGGAGGAGGGACTGCCACTTGTAATTGAATAAATAGAAGAGATAAGTTCAATGCCATACTGTGAAACATTCTAAGAAAAACATCTTTGTGGAGACAAGTGGTTAGCAAATCTGAAAAGGACAGCTTTAAGTGGCCTGTGTGATATTAATGCAAAATTTGATCTGTTAGATAGTTTACCCTTCAAAAACACATCTGGAGAGGTGTTTTGTTTCATCTTCAGTTTTTGTCTTCTTGGCCTGTTCCACCTGCTGATGTCACGAGTTGGTGTCCTCTCTCTCTTCACAAACGAGCTCCTTTGTGCATATACATATTCATTTCACTATTGGTTGTTTTCAGAGTGTAGAATGTGATGATTTCATACTGTCAGAAACAGTTTCCCCTATTGATTACACTGTACTTTGCTATGAAATATCCAAAGGTACCTTCACAAATGTTGCCCTGGTCATTTTTATTAGAGACTAGACGCAAGAACGGACTGTATTACAAGAAAAAGCCGTATAATAACAATATTGATTTTAGCTGCCCCCTCATCTGTATTGAATATTATTGATCTACAAAATGTTGGGTCATTTGAAACCCAGCAATACATTTACATTTACTGTTTTAGCTTTATTTACAAATGCACTGTTATGAACTATTATGGGATTTAAGTTAAATATCTTGCTTCTACTCAATAAAAACACGCATTTTATCTGTGAATGGGGTCTCCTCTTTAGAGATGGGACCTGTAACTTGACCTGGTGGCGCCATGTGCTTGTGTCTGTGAAGATAAATAAGTTTTTATGTCTCTGTGTAATGTAATGTAATGTATTGTAGTGTTCTGATGTCAGGAAAACGCCACATTTCTTCTGGCTGCAAAAAAACAAGAGCAAAACAGCAGTCTCAGTTTGCTAAAGCCAGTCTCAAAAAACAGACTAATAAATGACGAATCGAACCTTCACATCTGCTTGTCGGCATAGCAACTATGTGTCACATATGAAAGCGGTCACATTAACGACAACACATAAACAGTGACAAGAACAACAAGAGATGTCAACTCTGAAACACAAAAACACTAAACACAACACAAAAACACAAAAAACAAAATATCAGATCATTACAGTGTCTATTTATGCATGATACTGTGGAACATTCCAGGCACAGCAATAACAAATACATGGAGACAAACAAGTGGCGGACGCTCCATCAGAAAAGTTACATAGTGCACCAATGTCAAACAGTATAGCATCAGAAAAATGTCAGTTTATTCTATCAGCGCGTACCACGGTGCTAATGACTTTCTGTGTGCGTCTCGTGCCTCCTGGTTGAATACTTCTAAAGCTCTCAGCCGATTTCTCGTGGGATTAAAAGAAATGTGCAATCACTTTAAAGAAAGCCATTGGCACAGCGACAATGGTTTATCTGCTCTTGACGAGCCCTTCTGAAGCCGTCTGCTGCTTACAGTGAGATTTCTGTGTGAAAAAGTCTGTCCTACATATTCACAACAGCTCTGAGCAAGGCTATGAAAGTATTACATCAAACTCAGACATCAATGTTTTCCACTGAGTCTACTTGTGCACTGGGGAGGAAACTTTGGTTATCCGGCGTGTCACTAAAACCGTATCGACAAAACTTTATGTATGTGACAATAGACGTTGATTACAGACACAATAATAGCGAGCATTTTAGAGCTAATTTAAAGACATTTGAAACCAGATGTGAATCACAGGTATTGTATTTAAGGTGCTATTTTTTCCTTTAAACCTGATAGTGCTGATAGCTACCAAGAGCAAACAAGAAAATGTATCCATCCATCTACTTTCCTCCACTTATCCGGGGCGCAGCAGTCTAACCAGAGACCAGGGACTTGCCTCGGCCCAAACACTTCCTCCAGCTTGCGTTTCCATGCATTTAGGGAACATTACATTGACTTACATTAATTTACGAAGTCACTACTTGCCGAACCTTAAACTAAACTTTATCTGGACACTGTTTTTGCTGATCAGGACATTTTGGCTCCCATCCAAAAGCCATTTTCAGTTTGATTGTACTGACTTGAAACACAGGGAATTTAGTTCAGCTCCAAAGAGAGAGGTTTTAGAGTTAAACTGCCCTGCCTTTTTTTACTAGCTAAACATTATTATGGGTCGCTATGCCTCTATTGCGTGTTGTTTTTTCGCCTGCCACATTGTTAAGTACCCAATTACCATTTGTCTCAACATTGTAAAAACAGTGTCTAGATGACCATTGTTGAAGCGTCTCCACATAGAACCACTCCTGGATGTATATCTGAACTTTAAATCATTGTCATAATGACCTGATATTTGTGCTCGTAAGTAGATTTTGCCCACAAGCACACACCAAAGGCTTTAGGCATAAGAAACAGGATGCATTAGTGGGGTCATGGATCAAATCTCCAAAAAAGGCTCCACACACAAAGTTACTGTCTCACTAGGCTCTATTATGTTCCCTGGCCTCCACTAACATTTACTGGAAGGGTATGAAATAATTACTATGCACCTTCATTGAATACATAGTGGGTTAACAGCATGTTTTTTAGAAGACGGAAAATCCCTGTAATACACATGCAGGTGCAAAACCAAACAACCAGCGCCCTGCGGCCAAACCTCACATATTGCCGGGGTCAAAGGTGAACCGAAGCCTGGAGTTACAAGCTAACAGGAATGCGCTTGTGTTCCGCCGCAGTTGCTACAGTTAGGATTCTTTTGACCTGTGGCGCAGCGGAGTCGAGTGGAGAAAGCATGAGAACATCTGTGCCTCTGCCATCCTAATCTGCTGCCCCTCATCACGCTCCCCTCTCCATCGCAGGAATCCTAAACACTTTTGAATGTTTCTACGTGCCCTCTCTCACTCTCTTCAAAGCTGCTGTATTAATGATCACATTGCTCCAAATGGCATCTCCGAGGTAAGGGCTGACCTTGGTTCTCCGGCAGAGGGCATGGCAGTAAATCCATTTCTCTGGAGGTGTGGTTCAGTGAATAACAAATCGTAGGAGCTGTTAAAGAAGCCTGCTGCTGCTGGTATGAAAGTGAAGAGCAACCAGACAAAAAGAGGCTAAAATGCTACAAGACAGCTTAGCATCCATCTATTCCTTTACTGATAACGCTTAACACAGCTTCAGTGTACAAATAAATCCCCCTGTTCTCGCTTCTATGTTCCACTTACTACCTTTAGAAATCCGTAACCATATTTTACACATATTCTTGTATCTAATTTCCCGCATTTCTGTCCCTTCGGAATATCGCCCGACTGTCACAGCGCGTTAAGGAGTCTCGCATTTCATAAAATGCCTTATCTGTCTTCACGACCAATGTAACGTTATTTAAGCCCGGCAAACAAAATGGCTCCCATGCTGTCCATGCCGATAAGAGCCTCTAGTCGGGGGACATGGTGACAGCAGCCAGATTACAAGTTGGTGATTTACTTACCGTATTCATCCCTTTGACCTAGAACGCAAGGCCAATTTCGCGACGTGTTACCGTTTGGACTTGATTTACTGTCCGCTGGCGTTTTATTGAATCTTCGGACGAGAAAGCGTTCATGCTACTTTCCTTTTGATTTGGGCAAAAGATTAGCTTGCAGATTGAAAGGGATAAAAGTCACGGAAAGCAATCTTTGAAACATTATGGTCCTCTGGTCAAAGGGTCTGCATCCAATTTCAGCTTTGTTGACATCCACAGAAAGTCGACTCTCAGGTTGTTTTACAAGATGAGAGTTAGTCACAAAATGGTGGGTTTGGGCTCTGAGTCATGCCCAGGTTTAACACTGTCGTCAGGGCTGTATAGTCTGCAGATGGAACTATAAATCATAGGGGTTTTATAATACAAGGGAAGTGTTGTTGAGCTAAACAGTGAATAACAGACATTGATGTCATTTTCAGAATTCCTGGTGGTTCAATAAGACAGTTCTAAGTTTGACCTCTTTGTTTGTGTACTGCTTACTTCATCATCATCATCATCATCATCATCATATTTAACTTTTGCACATAGATCTGGTAATAAATGATTGCTCTAGGGTTTCAAATAGCCTATTGATGAACAGTTTTGTGCCAGTCCTTCAATGGATAAATGTGTCAAAAGACTGTATCCATTAAACTAGGCTTGATTTAACCATTTTCATGAAGCCGTTAATACAATAAAACACAGTTGTAAGATGTTCTTACTCATAGACATCTCTACTCACTTTACCAACGGGTATTCTTGGACACATTCTTGAACACCATAGGGCAGGGGTTTCAAACACATCAGCAAAATGACTGCCTGCAAAGGGCCAGATGTAAAATAAATCTAAAAAATAAAAATAAATAAACTACTTTTTAAACTTAATTAACTGTTTCTGTATTTATTACTTATTCAAGTTACAAATATTAAATATGTATTTGTCTAGGTGTTAAAATATGGCTGTTTAACTGCATGTCTCCTGATAAAATGACATTTTAAACACATCATACCTTTTAATTTACCCTGTCGAGGGCCACATAAAATGATGTCGAGGGCCACATTTGGCCCGCGGGCCTCGACTTTGACACATGTGCCATAAGGGGTACACTGGTCGTTTGGCTAGACACAGGTAGTCTTAATAAATCAAATCTAAGGTAGTCTTAATAAATCATATCTAATCCTACCTGAATTAAATGTTTATTTATAAGGCCGATCTTATCAATTCACAAAAAGATGTTTAGCTTTTATTTCATCTTTCTGCACCACTATGGCTCTTTTTAATGTCTGTTAGATGCATTATATACCACTTTATTGTCATGCATGTACTGCAAGAGTCGGGGACAGCACCCAGAGATGCCCAGGGTGTGTTATGTGTAAAGAGCTTTGAATAATAGGCAAATTCAAATCTTGTAGTCTCAAATATAAAATTGAAGCAGGCCTATATTTGCATTTTGACTTAGTCTTCAGCAAAGGCAGCATATTTGAAATATTTCTGACTGGTTGTAATTTATTTTTTAGCGCCTTAGCTTCTGTTGGATGACTTTCAATGCCTTCCTAAGCAACAACTTTAAAACACTAGTTCAGAGAGCATTGTAAAACTTTTTTTTTTTATTGAGAATAACTAGTGAGTTCTTCAATCTTGTATGGTCAAAGGAAAAACATCTCCTCCGTATAGAATTTATGAAATCTTAAAAAGTTAGAGGAACTTCTGATGTGAGAGTGCCTGGCTGGGGTGGTGATTGTGATGGAGGACACACGGGAACGCTAGGTGCTAAGAGCCTTCAGAGTGCGTGTTCAGTAGCAGCCCCCTCTCCTCTGGGATGCTGCTGTAACAACCTGATAAGTGCATCGCAGACACACAGGCATGTAGTAAGCAGACCGCACATGCTCATAGCTGGGTCAGAATGGGATTTGTTAAAGGTGAACTATGCAACTTTTTACGCAGGGACTCGGCAATCAAATTTTCTCATCTGGATGCCCGAAATGTTTGACAGTGTTTGATGTTCCCTATCTTGTATTTGTTCAATTCTAGGTGTCCTTCATGTAGAGTGACCAAACTATTAGCCTATTTAGCCGGGACAATTCCAGTTTTGAGCTCCGTGTCCCAGTAGATTTATCCAAAACCACTAATTTGTCCCAGTTTTGTACAAGAAATGTCCCAGGTGTCCCTATTTTTGACCAATTTGATTCCCGGTAGGAGTAAAGGGGCAATATATTCTCATTTGTTTAGCTAAAATACTGACAAAACATGCTTGAAAATGAGCATAAGGTAAAAAAAAATCCACTGACACAAGTCCCTCCCCACAAAACTCCCCTTATGACTAACACAAATGAGTCAAATAACCCGGGTGTGTGCCAGTTTTGAATTTTAAAAGTCTGGTCACCCTAACGTAGTGTCACTGGATAAGTTCAAGAAACATTCCAGGAAAAGCAAAACCCTCTTCATGAAGGCTAGAAGATGGCAGACCTTCCACTAAAAAGGTTACATAGTGTGCCTTTAAATAAGTGGCCCTGCTGTATGCAGTGAGACGGAACAGCGAGAGAGACTTATACACACTGGCTTTCTGCGCGCCACCTCGCCATAAGCAGCCGGTCAATGGGCTGACTCAACAGTGTGTGAAATTAAGAGGGAAATAGAAGTAGACAGACATTAAGCCTCTCTCCCACTTCTCTTCACCCTCTCAGACGCCAGACAGCGGCTAATGCACCCCCTTCGTCCCCCCGGAGGTGCCCCCCCCCCACCCCTCCAGCCCCTCTAAACTCCCCTCCAACAGTATGGCGCTATCACAAGAGAGCAAAACCGCAGCGCCACATCACTCTGTCGCCTTCTACGCGCCGGCTGCACTCAGATAACTGCGCTGACCTCCGGGTGAGGGGATGCCGACATGCATGGAGTCAGTGGGAATGTGGAAATATATATACTGTGTTTTAGAGATGGTCCGATATAATTTTTTTTAGATGATACCGAGGTCTTGCAGCTGTGGCCGATACCGATATTATCTCATGATGTTAATATCCATAGCAAGGTCTTATCAAATGTATGTAGCGTTAAAGTTATGTTCATCAAATTAGCTATAAAATTATAACAAAATGTATTTATTTGGGATATGCAATAATTAGTTGCATGATAAACAGCTATATTTATCTACTGCCAGAATGACACAGGAGCACACAGAAACTTAGAAGATTAGAAAAATGTTTGCCACCAAGAATGTAATTTCACAATTATATGCCACTTTGCAAGGTGTAATGCAATTTTTACCTGAATCAAATTTGGCAGAAATGCTTATGTATGTTGTCTATGTATTTTTATGTTCTTTATTCTGATAATGGTCAAGAAAATGCAGAAACACACTTCGTTGCTATAACTGGTATGAATTCACTCTTATTTTAGTGCATGGCCAGTTTAGAGTCAGTATTTATTATCGGCAACAATATATGTGTATCTTGGGACAATGGGAGGAGGCTATAACATGAAACAACATGCAGGGAGTCTGCCAGTCTGGATTTAAACCACAATCTCCTTCATGAGAGATTCAGCTTACACCATTTGACATAATGTTGATGTATTGAAGAACTTTACAACACGGTAAACTCGAGCTGATATAAGTGCAGTGATTGTGAAGGGTGATTCCTTAAGTATAAAATGATGACTAATGGTGTTGTCAATGTTTATAGTAAAACTTGGACATAAAAAATTTAAGAAATCTATACAAATTGTTAAAATTGTCATTCACATTGAGAAAAACAAAACAAAAATGCAAAACCTTTGGGCTGGTTGGTCTGTAAACAGGTAAACAATGAAATATGGATGATCCTGGCATGTTCTCAGCCTTTTTTACAAGCCCAATTCAAAATACTGTATTCTCGGAGAACTAAAATTGAAGTAAGGATAATATTTAAAGATTTTCAAATAGATAATATCATGAAACAAGCACTTTTTACTTAAATAGGTCTATAATTAAGTTTAGATAATAAGCAATACTATGGCAAGTATTATGACAAAGAACTTAATTTTGGAGCATATATCCACGGGTTTATAAAGAATGAGAAATGAGGAACGTTGTCATAGCGACTAAGAATTTAAATCAAAATATTATATCTTTAGAATCTGAAAAAGTCCTCAAAATGTTGCATATAACAGGAAGCTGAAACACTCTACCCCTGCATTCACTGATCTAACAATTAAATGTGCAGATAAACTGAATTATGTTTAAAAATGTATTCAATTTTGATTTGAAAACTTTTTTCTAGTTTTGAGTATAATATTTTAGCATGGGCATCTATACTTTTCACCATCTTGTAATTGAAATATTGATATTTTGGTACTGCTCTACGAATCTATTTTGATCATGAAGGGTAAAAACAAAGGATTAACAGTTATCCCTCTATACAGAAAACACTCAGATAACACGAGGGGCATCCATGCTTAAGCTCCAATGAAAGCACATATCTATTATCGGGCGTCCTATGGGAACATGTTTAGAATCTCTTTTTCTTCACGCTCCTTGATATGCTAATGCACGTCTTGTTTTTGGGATCGAAACCGAATCTTTTCTGCTGAGAGCTGTGTTTTGTCAAAGCAGGGCGGAGCCACATTTCCATACCAAATGTGTCACTTAGAATGTAAAAACAATTAAGGAGAGTCTAAACAGCTAAATGATAAAAAGCCGGTTGCCAAGGTGATATGCAAAACAGCCTTGGTGACTCGGAGTTGAACTATGAGGAGCTCCTTCCAAATGGAGGCTGCAGAGTTAAAATAAACTTGACTCAAAATAACAACAAATAAATGTGCATTCTAATTTTTATATGCTCAGGTGATTGTGAGAAAGAGGGAGCGCTAACTTTGTCAGAGGAGAAGCTGTGGCAGAACAGAATTAAAACAGTCACTGCCAAGACATTGACCTTTGCAATAGTAAAAAATCACTTTTATTGAGGTGGAAGAGTTCTTTACCCAAAGACGTGTATTTCCAGTTCACTATACTCGGAATAAGCCCCATATCTATACACAGTCACCTAAATGCATTCCCTTAGTTTTTTAGTTTATGTCATGATAGTTTATATTACTTTTCATTGTTTAATTTCTTTGTGAGATTTGTACACCGACAATGGCAATAAAACATATTCTGATTCTGAAAACAATCTTTAATAAAAGTATAAATCTGGTACATTGTGATGTGAGAGGCGGTAAAACATCATTTATCAGTTTAGTAATTAGTGTAACGCAGATGAGTTTACCTTGATATATCTTGACGGTAACAATCATGGATCAAAGAAGCAATGGAGATTTCATTTTTAATTCAAAGTGCATGTGCCTCAGGAAAATGAGGCACACGCACTTTGAATTGAGATGATGGAGCTTTCCTACCCTCCTGCACCTGGGACACACTTCTCCAATAACCACCAGCAAGTGGGGGGCATGACCAGCCTGATAGACCTGAGGGACCCCTGACGGCTCCCATGCCCATTAAGAACAGCAGTTAAAAGTGCACTAAGTAACTTTTCTGGTGCTGGTTCACTTACTTGTCTCCATGGAGATGTCATAGGGTTTTCTGCAGTGCTGGAGTTTATGGCATTATACATAATCTGTCTTGCCTTTATTCAATTACAGGTATTTTTTTGATGAAAAAAACATTCTTACTATGAGTGGGTTACTTCTCCACAGGTCTGACTTGTCTCCATGGCAGCACAATTGCTGGGTTTCACAACATTCTATAGATCAGTAATATTTAATACAGACGAGGGGCAGATAAAATCAATACTGTTAAAATTCAGATATATTTTGTAAAACAGTGAGTGAGTTCTTGGGTCGAGTCACTAAAAGAAATCATTAGGTTCAACATTTGTGAATTCACCTTTTAGATATAGGCAAGGTACAATGTAATGAATACGAAAAACTGGTTCTTGCCCCCCATTTGGGAGTATGACATAATCACATTCTAGAATCGTCAACCCACCAAAAAAGGGTTTGTCACAAGGAGGTGATTTACTAAGATTTATTACATTATAGATCAATGGTTTTTCAAAAAAGACTTCAAGGAAAACATCCCTTTATCTTCTTGTTAACAATGCATGCAGACTTGTTTTTTAACTTAACCTTTAACTTGAGTCTCATTGAACTTTCCGTCCAAGTGGCTAAAGAATGAGCCAAGACAGTGTCTGCTGAGTCGCCTTGGATGGATATTGACCAAAGGTGTAGAAAGCTGATGGGATTTCATTGACCTACGGCGACCGGTACATGTTGTTACACAATCAGATCAATGTCCTTTCTGTGTCCGTCCCCCTGTCCACGTCTCTCTGGGGGACATTTAATGCCCTGTCTTAGCCCTGTCCAAAAACACCCAGCGATATCGATGTATGTGTGAGAAAGAGGATGGTTGGATCTGCATACTGAACAACTGCAAGTCAAGGTTTTCAGTGACTAATTTGAATTCTTCCATTTCACCGAAGAAATGTAAGAAATCTGAAAAATTCACACCTACTTTGCTCACATATTTGGTATTCATGCGCAAAATGTGTGGTGCTTTCATGTCGGGTGACCAAGGTCGGCAGCAGAAAATGTCTGATTGAAGCTATCCGAATGATTTGTGAGTGCAGATTTTATGAGGACAAATGTTTAGGGTCAAAGTCACCGACATATGGCAAAAAGGCAGACTGGAGTATTTCATGTCTGATGTCTTTGGAAATGTCTGTAGAAAAGAAAAGGGACAAATGGTTAGGCCTGGGTGGGTTTTGCAAGGAGGTACAAAGTAGTGTTGTTAGCACTTCAAAAATAAACCTGGAGTGCACATTTTGTTTAATCTGTCATGTTTGAGTTGCCTGGGTTCGAGAATACACACTTGTCTAATACTTTGGGAAAATGTGAGTCTCTCAAAGTTCAGATGGGCGTGACTGACAGGTGGATTAGCCAATCAGAGATATGCATGGCCAGTTTGTAGGAAAAAAATATCACAGGGGACTAAAAAACATTGTGAATTTCTGCAGAATCAATCAGCGAAACACTAAACCATTAATCTGAGGTGAGAAAATTACACTGAAATAAACCAATCTGATTTGTTTGGGACTGTTTAAAAGGTACAGAGAGATGACAAGCCATGCAGCATACACTGAAGAGTGATCCATAGTCATTTAAAGATTCAAATTACTTTCAGATGACAGTCAAAACAACTCGATTTCAAAACTACCTTTGAAACCTTTCCTACCATGAACCACCATGGGACAAATGCAGGATTATACAGACATGAAATACAGTTTTATTTGGATTACACATCATTTCAAAGGGTATACACGACCCTCAATTTTGAACAGTTCCTATCAAATCCTGTGCCTGTACTTTAGCTTAAATGTTATATCAGATTAACTGGATACAACTTCCAAAAAACAAATATGAGTCTGCAATAACTTGAAAACACCTGAAAAAGCATAATGGGACCTTGATGAAATCATTACACCACAAACGCTCATTACAGGTACAGAGAAAAAAGCAGTGACCTTTAACACGCACCTACTGTTTTTCTTTTACTGAATACTGAAAGCACCGAATCACTTATCTCTACAGTGTCTCTTTCAAGTGGATACATCAATTATTTAATGAATAGAACATTGGTACAGGAGATTTAAATAACATGCATAGCCTATGAGAAAATGTGTGGGATTCCTGCTGGTGCTGTTGACATCTAGCCAGGCTACACACCCCTCCCTCCCTTCCTCTGTGAAAATATTGTAGCTGTCTCTCTCCAGTTGTCCAAGTCTGAGTGCTGACGTCCAATCATGCAAACCAGTCTCCACTCACTGATTGCTCTGTCCCTCCCTTCACATGCACAATCTGCCAACCCCCAAAGAAAAAAATACCAAATAACACATTTCCGTGATAGATTTTGTGGTAGGTATAACTGTGTTTTAGTTTATATCTTAAAGGGGCACTACGTAACTTTTCGTGGACGGTCCGCCAACCTATTTATTCCACGTAAATGTTACTGCTCTGTCTAGACTATTGTGCAGTAGGGCATTAAACTTATCCAGACAGGCAGATGGCGTTATTAGGCCAAGTTACAAGTGGGAGCCCTCTCACAGTTAAAAATAATGTTTTTCAAGGTATTTTTCAGCAAACATCTGCAGTTCAATAACTGCATGATAAGTTTAAAGTGAAACTATGGAGCAAACATGAAGACAAACAGGTAGCGCACCCTCCAACAAAAAAGTTACAAAGTGCACCTTTAATATTTGATAGGCCAATAATATTTCCATGCAAAAGTAACAGCTAAAATAAATATTGTTATGTTTTTTTTGTAATATAGTGAGTTGTAAGGTCTAGTCACCACTGGAAATCATGAGGTTCAACATGTATGATTTCACCATTTTAAACATTTCTTTAAAAATACAGTGTTATCAATTGAAAGAACTGGTTCTTGCCCTCCCATCTAGGATTATGACATAATCACATTCTAGTATCTGAAAACCACCTATTGAAATTTTCATGTTTATTAATTAGCGAACAGTAGCTTTAATGGTTGGGTTGGACTACACTTTGTACTTTTTCACATCTTGACATGTCCACTGCAAGCTGACTGCATATAATTATACAGCTTTTTATGTGCTTTTATCTGATAATTAGGAGGTGTGCATTAGCATGCCAGTTGTTAAAAATCAGGTACAGTGCCTTTAATGTTTGCATGTTTTGTCAGGTCTTATTATGCGTATGATTGTGTAAAAGTAAAGCATTTTATAAAAATCTGTTCTATAAAACATGCTATATTCTGCAGGTGACCCCACATGACTCCTGTGCATTTGTAAGTGTATTTTAACTCTTGCAAGTGAAGTGTCTTAGTAGTAATCTGATGGATTTCATTTTCTTTGTTTTGCAGAGCTTGGCACAAGGCGGAGTGTGCTTTCCCTCCCCGGGCTTTCTGATTGAATGTAATTTCATCTTTAGGCAGCAAGCGCACCTACCACCTGTTTTCCATTTGCTCGCCTTGACATCTGGGGATATGAGATACATTTTGTAAAATCCTTATAGACACAAATGAAAAATGTATAGTTTGTAGTATGGATTCTGGCTTTATTATTATTATTATTATTATTATTATTATTATTATTATTATTATTATTATTATTATTATTTACTGTTTTTTTTAACTGGATATTAAAGGTGCAATATGTAACCTTTGCCATGAATAATCAGCCACTTGTTTGTCTACAGATATTATTGCTTTGCCTGGAATTTCCACCAGTATGGCATTAAACACATTAATCTCCATGGAGGCAAGCCAAGGACACCATCAAGCCAAGTTATAGGTCAGATCTGTTGAGATGCTTCCCGCTCACAGTTAGAATTTCTGTTTTTCGTCGAGGTATCTTTGAGTAATACATATTCCGTACTGAAATGTATGTTAGGTAGATAAGTTTAATGCCAGACTGTGGACAGCAATCGCATCACTATGAAAACAAGCAGGTAGAGGAACCTGCACCAAAAAAGTGACATATTGCTCCTTTAAGTCAACATTTATTCACGTTTCTCTATATCTGCACATTGTCAAAGTCGTTTTTTGAAGAAGCTTGTAGCACATAATTGAGACATCATTAATCTGTGTTTTGCCGTTCATTGACCTAGAACATGGGGAGCACTGCGCACGCTTCTACTACCATGGGAGCTAGCAACATATGGTTTCAATACTTGGCAGCTTTTTACAGCATTCCAGTAAATAACAGAATCTAGTAACGTGATCCAAACACAATGCATTTGGCACTGATTGGGACCACATGCGCAAAATGTTCTTTTCCATGTCTCTGGACTTTGCAGTACTATTATGTCATTTGGACAGGAGGGATAGTGTTTACTTCCAAGGGAGGACCTCTCAGACCTCTCTTCAGGCATTCACTGACATCACGGACAAATGAGGAAAACTGAGACGCTATCTGCTCATTTAGATGGAAACTGTAGACATAAGTATAATGTTTAAGTCTTATGTTACAAGTGATATTGTCAAGGGGTTTTGGCTGTAGCGGGGTTGTGGTCTGCATCTATTTTGTATTTCTAGTTTTCGAAATATATTTGTCTGATCCTATCGCTGTGGTTCGGAACAGCATGGTAATTTCCATAGGACCTAATTTCCATAACACCTAGCAACCATGATTACAATTTGTCGGACAAGAAAAACAAGTACTTAATTAACCATTGACTGGGATTCGTATAGGAGCAATTTTTATGTAACAAAATTGACATTGAAACATCATCTACAGTAGTTTGTGGACTTGGGGGGTAGACTTTTGGGGTCGCATCTGCAGAAAGTTAACTGGATCAAGCATGTAACTTATTAGCCACAACAACAACTGACATAGCTATAACAACAAAATTCAATGTTAGTTAAACAAAGGAGTTAATCAGTTCCATCCATTATGAATGAAAGAAAAAAACAAAAAACAAAAACAAAAAACTCTTGGAATACTGGGGTTTAATCACCTGTGTGGTAAAGAATGACCATAAGAAGCATCATTTTATTTATGAGCGCTTTCTTATTCACAATATGAACACATTTTGCAATATTTTTAAGTTCATTCAGTATAATGTTGTGGACAATACTGAAAACAGCTGATTAGCCTCAGTTGTGTCTTTTGACTTTTTATTTATTAATTTGTAGTCTATGGGGAAAATGAATTTGACTTTCTGAAGCGGAGACAGAGAGACTGACAATATTGGTTTTAATGAGATTGACTCAAATTGATGACAATTCAAAACAGATTCACAACATTATTAAAAGACTACATTACACACATATAAAAAAATGTTATTAAAATATTCGTGGTTATCAGATTGTAGAAAGTGAGTCATATTCCCAGATGAGGGAAAGAGCCTGTTTTTCCTATTGATTACACTGTATTTTAGCTTGTTTGGTTTATTACAACTGAAATCTGCATAGCTGCCCACCATCTGAATTCAATATTATTGGCCTATAGCATGCTGTGATGTCATCTTTTACCCAGCAATACCTTCTGAGACACTTTTGAGTTGTTTGTGCAAAAAAAAATAACACTCTTGCTTGCACCTCCTCCTCTTGGCCTGGACCTATATTCTCAGTTACTGTGGTCCTGCGTATACAACCGTGTGGTTTCCTGCTCCGTGGGATGGACACAGGAGCCTAATCGCTCACACTAGGGGCTACGGTCTATCTGTGGTCCCAGGCGCGGCTCTCCCGTGTGGAGGTGTCTGTTCCCTGAGTTATCATTGGCCATGGAGGCTTATATTCCACTGCCAGGAAATGACTGATAAGGCATCGCCGCGGCAACGACTGGCTGGCACAGCAGCAGCCCACCTCCGCCCGAGCCCAGATGAAGGGACGATGGGAACACTAACGCATACATCATGGTGCAAAGGCCCTCTCCTTCCACACGGCTAATAGTGTGTCTATTTACATTCCATTAGAACCAAAAGGGTAAACGCGAGCAAATGGGTGGTTCTCTTCACATATTTTTATCCAAAATGTTTCGATGTGGCCATGTCAGGATGCAAAATGAAAATGCTTACAGATATAATAAGCACACCAGGGAATTGGCAATATGCGTGATGTGCACTGAGGGTTAAGAATCATAACTTTGACTCATGTGGTATTTAGCAGAAGTGGTTCAATTTATTTGCTGTAATGTTGTCATTTTTACCAAGCTATGTCTCTGCTTATGTGCGAGAGGGAATGGGAAACATCCCCGAATGGTACTCCACCCTTGGCACAAATCTGCACATGGATGAAATGTCAACACTGGGCAGGAGGTGTGACTAACAAACTACAGCCCATGTATCTGGACTATAGGGGTCGGCTCTCATTTAAAGGTGCAGTATGTAACTTCTCTGGTGGAGGATTTGTCAACTGATTGTCTCCATAGAGATGTTATTGCTTTGTCTGGAATGTTCCACAGTATGGCTCTGAACTTACCAAACGCCTTGGAGACATGGACACAAGTGACGTTACTAGGCCAAGGTGCAGGTCATGTCAGTGGACTGCTCACAGTGAGGATTTATGTTTCAGGGCAATAAATATGCATTTAATTGAGTAAATGCAGGAAAGATCACTTTAATGTCATGCTTTGGAACATTCCAGGCAAAGCTATATAGGTCAGATAAAGAGCAGTCTGGAACCCTTTCAAGATGAGCTCTACAACAAGGCCAGTTACGTCGCCTGGATTGGTGTCATTGGTGCCCCGCACTGGAGACACACGCTTGCTGACGGTGGATACTCGTCAGGAGGCTGGAGCGTGAGACTGACAGAAGGATCGGTGCAGCATCTGCAGTGATGTGGTTGCCGCACTGGACTGTTGTGGCAATGACTGGAGTGAGGGAAGTCTGGGATTATGTATGCATGTATATATGTATGTTTTTATTTATTTATTTAATCCAGAGACAACTAAGTCATGTTATGTGTATGTAAAGTGCTCAGTTTTCCTTACTCTATCAAAATCAATTGGTCCATAGTTGTTTTAGTTGGCAAGTAAATAATTGTTATATCTTTCTGCAGTTCCCATTCCCCATGCTAATTTCTGCTCCATTATGTATTGTGTAGATAATGCTAAAACAACATTACCACAATTAAAGACGCATTACAATAAGACTTAAAACAACAGGGATTTAATGGGTGTGTGTAAGCTCATACATATGTGTACTAAAGACATATGGCTTCTTTACATATGGTAAATACATCTTTTGTTGTTAGAAGACAGCATGCCACTCAATTTTAAGTCACTCATTTGAATGTAATGCAGATTTAACTAATGGCTAGAGTTGGTTAGCTTACAATGTTCCAAGTGCACTAACACACAAAAGTAGTTGCAAATGCAAAGCGCAAAAACCACAGTCTTTCAAGTTCGACTGTGACTGTTCGCGGCTTCGTGTAAAATGCAACAGTATGTGCCAGATTTCAGATGTAAAGTTCTGTGGCACTGATGGGGGAAATTTGATTGTTACGTGCACTAGGCTTATGACTGAAAGGGTCTACTAACTGCTTGTTTCATGGGGATGAACATTTCCAGTGCATTTATTTCTAGTTTTTTATTGCTCAAAAATACCTTGAAAAACATGTATTCTTAGTAAGCGGGGTTGCTTCTCCACAGACCTGACCTGTAACTTCATCTGGTGACATCTCCTGTTTGTCTCCATGGAAAGATATGATTAATGCCTTTCTGTAGAACATTTCAGGCAAAGTGCAAACATTTCCATGAAGACAAACAGGTGGAACATCCATCAGCTTCTTGTTTCTATTTAGATAAAAAAAAAGTATAATGCCATGCTGTGGAACTTTCCAGATAAAGTAACAACATCTTCATGGAGACACGTAAGTAGCGGACCTTCCCATCACAAACGCTGCATATTGAACACCTTTAAGACTAGCCACTTTTTTTTAACATAATGTAAAATGAAGTGTATTGTTTGAATGAAAACCACCCACAATCCAACAGACATTTGTGTACCAAAACAAACACAACTCTGGAGAGGACGAGGAGACGTTAAATCTTGCAGAGCTTCCCACATCGAGCGGACAAACAATCTATTCTAATTAAAGTGAGCCGCTCCTCCGTTCACTGCACCGGGGGCCAGCCTCTATCTGATCATCCTGTCCTTTGAAACGCTCCAGAATAGCTCATTGTGACCAGAGAGAAAACTGGCCCCTTCAAGGAACAACCCGTGTGGCCCCTGGGAGACGAAGAGACGTTGGGACAAAATGGTGGGGGCCACAGAGTTCCAGTTCTGACGTGGTGGATACAGAGGAGCAGGAGGCAGACAAGAGCAGGGCCAGAGTCATTAATCCTCCTGGTCACAGCCTGCTTTAGTGCTACTGCCGCATGTGGGCCAGACGGCTAATTCATTATGTGGGCCAGATTAATTAGGTGATGTTAAGGGAAATGTGTGAGTGTAAAAGTGAGGAGGGCCGCACGGCTGACTAGACTAATGGGCCCTTCATAACGCTAATAGATGGCACACTGACAGGAGGTTTGAATGCGTTCTCACGTAGGGGGTGTGTGGATTAAATATTAGCTGTAAAAACAAAACATCTAATAATAATTTGGCATTTAATTGTGTCTTATAGTTATTCACAGACACAGTAAATCATACGGTGACTCTATTGGTAAAGAAACATAAGTGCTTTGCTAACCCGGCTGTCCCAGTGACCAAGTACACTGTGGTCATTGTAATCAATAAAACGTAATGTTTTGCTGTTGCATACATTTGAGGAAAAAAATAAATAAAAAATAAAAGTTGGGTTTAAGAAAATATGTCAATCAAAAGTTATGATGCGCCAACATAAAAAAATAATAGCCACTCTATGATATTATATGCAATACCAATGACTAATTAAAGAATCTTACTAAAGAAGTGAGACTGGCACATAACTTCATTGGATCTGAATACTCTACAGAAATATAATGTCTAATCTAATGTATAGTTATCGTCACACAAATGACAAAACTGCCCCCAAAGATCAAAATCAGACTGAAATTGCATCAGTCGGTCGACAGAAACAGAACAGAAAGACCACCTGGAGACCCTCAAGGCCCCATTTCAAATCTTTGTTTTCGTTGCATGCTCTGAATGATGCAAGCACATATCTATCAGCGCTCCCCTATCTGCTTTACGTTCCCCTCCACTCCCGTCAAACTCGCTTTACCCGTAGCTGCTGATAGTCTCAATCAGTCACCGTCAACACTTGAAGAGTTATCCGCCCACGCACCAGGAAGTAGAACGTAACTTACAACATGAGAAAATATTTTAGTTGTGCTCTTTAAATGGAAAAATGGGGTTAACTTCCGTCGTGGGATAAGCCCTCCGGATAGAAATAGGCCACATTCAAATAAGGAGCAAGCTACTGTTTGGTTTTTGCTAGCTTAATGTCTTTGAAACGCTGCTGCTGATGTTTTCAAAGTGGCAATAAGATTTGAATAAATAATCCCTCGCCTCTCCGAAAAGGCGCTAAGATCAGACCCTCGGGCGTAAACAACTTCTCCTTTTGATTTTGCACAGCGCCAATTGTGTTGGAGTTTACCTTTCAATTCTTTCCTGCTGATCCTAATTTGCACACATAACTCGCTGCCTGGATGTGTAAAAACAAGATAGCAAAAAAGGAAGTTATGAAAAATAATATCTGATCATAGTTTCCACAATGGCAGGAGACAATGTGGCGTCCAGTGAACTTATCAAGGCCAAATTAAACAGGAAAATTATGACAGTTTTGATGGTGAATTAAAACATTGTTGCCTTTTAGATAATGGAAGATGAACTGTAACACATTGCATAAGGGAAAACTTAAAGGCCCGGTACCCGATTTTTCAAGCATTTGAGCATAAGTGTCTTTCCCCAGTACTGATTTATTGTAAAAGTAGTGAAATAAGCCCGCTGTGTACTGTCTGCATCTAATTATAAAACATTTTGCTGTCTAATAATCAGCAAGTGCCCAGTTAGCATGGTAGATGTTGATGGCAAAACTTGAGTCTGGTCTCTGAAAGTTGTGAATAGTTGCGGTTAATAATTAGGATGCTTAATATAAGTGAGGGCCACAAACAGTTTAAAATGGCTTAATTCTGTTTTTGCGTCTTCAAGATAGTAAAAATCAGGTACAGCACCTTTAACGGGGCAACCAAAATGAAGATGCACAATATCTCACCAAACTACATCATTGCCAAAACATAAATAAACAGCCACTTTCAAGCTAGCTATTAAGTCTATACATTACTAAGGAAAACAAACATTCATGTGGCATTCCCAAGGACAGGTAAAGGTAAGTATTTTGTGTATGAATTAGCAAGTGGACATTTTGGCAAGCGTAGAACAAGTTTAATCAAAACATTACTTTGCCAACATATTGCAATAGTTTCTGGGCAAAGAATGGGCAGCAAAAAATGTAATTCATTACTTAGTTTTGTTTTAGGAAATAGCACTTTTCTCACTTCTAATCTCACAACACTTATACTTGTCCAGTAAAAATAGACTAAAAACAAACTTAATGCATACTAAAAATAAAATACATCTTTATTAAGTTGTTAATTCACTTTTTATATAAAAGGGGAAAAATACAGTTACAGTACAACATGATAATGCCATTATGCCATATATGTGCACAAGTGGAGCTTTGTATAACACTGTTAAAAGCACAGACTTGTACCTGAAAGTGACTGGAGAAATCATAGCAGCAGGTGAGTATCCTTCAGAATAGAAAATGCAGTAAGATGTTTATGTCCTGCTAAACAAATGTGGAGACAGCTCAGCAAAGCATATAGGGCTAAAATTTGTGGGAAAATATCAAATTGCATTTTTTTTTAGTAGATTTGCAATTATTGTTTTAAAATCAGTCCTATATTTGATAGCAGACTGAAATATGAAGTGTAACAGAAGAATCCCATGCATTTCAGAACATGTTTTAGAGGTCTAAACTACAGGATTAGCAAGTTTTATGCATAATTAGACAGACTATACGATTGTTTACAAAGAATTGAGACCATTGAAATTAGGGCTGTGCAACTGATCAAATTTTAATCAAGATGAAGTTATTTATAATTGTCAATGATAAGCTTGGTTCAAGTGGTCTACAGTCAGTCCTCTGTCAGCTTTGGAGCAGAGTTCAGGCTTTGAAGGAAAAAATTTGACCACAATTAAAAGTATTTATTGTTTATGCATCGTTACTTTGTTTTAAATTAGACAAAATAAATAAAATCAATATGAACGTTGTCATATCGCCTGGCCCAAATTCAAATTGTGATTCTGATTTGATCACGTTTAGCCTCCTAGCCTTATAGCTTACATAAGCTGTCTGGGTCAATGAAGTCGTCAGAGAAGTGTCTATGAATTTATAGCCTGACATGCAAAAACATGTCATGATCCATTGTGCGCCCTGATATCCTGTGTAACAAACATACTAGTACAAAAATATATTTAGCTTCACTACAGCATAAAGTACAAAAAAAGAGTTCATTTCCAGTTGAAAGTCCGCCCCACCATCTGAAAAAACTTCTGATTGGGTTCGTGAAAGAATTTGTAGAGTTTTTGCAAAATTGCTGGGGCTACGTGAGGATGCGCTCTGCCTTTCGAATCATGTAAGCAGCGCTCTTTCCCGTGGTCTCTCAAACAGTAAAATCCTTTAGTTTTGTTGAAGTAAAAATTGGATGCGTTTATCTGCGGCGCCAGCTTTAGAAACCTCTCCACTCTCTTCATTTCTGGCAAAGGGTCTCTTATCAGCTCGTCCCCATCCACAACATGAATGCTGTCCATGGGGAAATATTGCAGCCAGTTTTGCATATGAACATAGTAGAGACTGCGGTTCAATGCCTTGTATCCCAGGTTAATGTCCCCATCTTTAACCAGAACGTACTCAATTGGCTGGTAGCGCTTGTGTTTTTGCAGACGATTATAGAAAACTTGCGTGTAATCCGACAGTACGCGCTCAGTGGGGTCCCTAAGAATGAGCAGTAGCTTGATGTCAGGATTCATGTCGTAGATGCGTTTAGGGACTTTGCCGGAGGTGAAATACGCCGGCGTTTTCTCCACGGTGAGCTGGTCCGGGTACGCGTAGGGCATCTGGCTTAAATACCACGGGATCCCCTTCTGATAGTGGCTCTCCCAGTCGAAAAAGTGCACCTCGTTCTGCGCCGCGGCCACGGAGCTGTGCAAGCTTAGCATCTCGATTAGCGCCCGCGTGCCCCCCTTCCTCACGCCGATGATGATGATCTGGGGTAGCCGCTGGGAAGTCCCGTTGGGGTGGGTTGCATTGTCCAAGCTGAAGGAGGGGTCGACTGTGGGGTCGTTGGGGGGCCAGTGGTCAATTGCGGGTCTGGATGGGAGAGGGGGGGACTGTAGGGCGAACAGCAGCAGCCCGAGGAGCAGCGCTGCCATGACGGAGGTCCTGACCCTGGAGGATTTCAGCCTGGCGAGAACAGCGGGGCAGGATCCCACATCGAAGGAGCGGGTAGTTGCTCTGCTCGCACCAGTCAGGAGCTGCAAAGAAGGGACAAGTCTTAGACAGGTCTTAGTAGAGACAATAATTACCATACTGATTTATCGGTCAGTATATGATAGATGGAACAATATTTTATCGTGTGTACCTTTTCTTAGCACTAGTTCTAGTTTGAATAAGTAACTCCTATGGCTCATTTTAGATCCAAACTAACTGTGCTGCTATTCTGCTATTTATTCATTACAGCTCAAGCTTTTTTAAACTTGCCCCAGTACAGATATATTGTATAAGAAGCTCTTGAGGTCAAAATAAGTCAACTGTGCGCTGTATAATTAGAAAACATTTTGAGAAAGTGTTAGTTATTGTTAGCTTTCTCGTAACACCAAATCTCTTCTCTGGTCTCTGAGGGTTGTGAAAAGTGCTCATAAACGCATCCCAGTGGCTAATTGGGATGTTTGGAATAACTTTGGGTCACTGCAAACCGAGTTCTGTTTTCCACGTTTTGTTAAGTAAAAACCCGGTGCAGCGCTCTTAATCATACTCTGAGTTTTGACTTTGCATTATTGTAGCATTCTGTGGTTTCACTTTCAATGCTTTCTGTGGCAATAGATCACACTTCAAGATTTGTTATCGTAACATATCTAGGTATGACACCACACGCTAAGACTGCACGGTATTGGAAACGGTTGCAATATGGCTGTTAAGTGCTGTAATATTGATATTTTTGCAATATTTTTAATGCACTAACTTGAGTTTTCATGTGCATGCCATAATTTACACATTACAAATCAGTCAAATCTGTCAAAATATATTTAAAAACTCAGAACATTTAAGGCAATCAACTCATATTTTCATTGTTGCCAGATAGAGAACTTTGATATTACTGTGTTATATTTAGTTTGCTGCGATATCGCTTATAGCATTACCCAATACTGCAATACCAATACCTTTGCAATACATCATGCACCCCTACCACTCATACCCTATATAACATTTATGAGCTAAGAACTGCTTCAGGGGTGTCCCATTTACAACCTGCGCTTTCTTAACCGCGCTGGATGTTTTTACTGTGTATTTTCTATTCATTTTGTAACACCCTAAACCAACCACACAACATGACTAATAAACTGGAATCATTTAATTACTCCAGGAAGTGATAGCTGCATTTATAACTGCATGACAAACCAGAACAAAGGCTGATTATTTCCTCATAGTCATAAATATGATGCAACCATATTTAAGCGTGCAATAAACTGACCTCGAAACAAAACCAAGCTCTTATAAAAAAAAAACCTGTCCTACCAAAATGTCAACAAAGCACTCATTGTACTGTGATTGGTCTATTGTATTGCGTTGATGCCTAGTTCATTAAGCGTCTTGTTCTCCAATACTAATAACTGACACTATTTAAACTACGTTGCCAGAGGATTCGTTGCTGGAGACCTACAGCCAACTTTAAGCAACTGAACAGGCAAAACGCAAAGTTGGTTCAAAATCCTACACATTTTGTCTCATTTTAAAATGTCTTTTTATCTAGAATTCACTCTTGTATTGATTGAAGTTCTGATGAATACTGTTAAAAGTGTTATCATGCAGTGTTGTCTCTGGTTTAAGCTGGTTAATCATCAACAGCCAATCACAAACCGTTTGAAACTCAAGTTATAGGAGAATCAGTTGTGTGCTTGGAATAATTATTAATATATCATGTATTTATTCCATTATAGGTGTTTTTTATTGCTTAAAATACCTTGATAACTTCCATTATTTCTATGAACAGGGTCACCAGAAAAGTTCTAGCCTATTAAAGAACCAAATGATTCTCTAAACTGCATCAGCTGGTCTAAAAACATCAACCTCTCTGAGCAAAAACTATTTATTTTATTACATAGCCTGATTATTGGTAATTTCGCATAACTGCTGCAACTTTCCACGCAGGTAAGCATCAGTGCATGTGAACTAAACCTGCGACTCATGCCCATCAAAGAAAGACCACCAAGGCTTTAGTCTTCTGGGATGGAATGCGTAAATATCCAGGAATGATGAACATAATCTTACCTATTTTATAACGCTCCACGTGCCATCGTGTTCCCCGTGCGTCCTTCTCTCAGCCCCGATATTCCGTTCACGATCCAACCCGATGATCCTCTCTCGCTCTCTCTCTCTCTTTCTCTTTCTCTTTCTGTGCTCTCGCTCCAACAGTCAGAGCGGCACTACTTTCTCTCGTCGCCTCCAGTGCGCTTTGGGTGAGCCGCATGGTGCGCTCGCCTTTTCACTCAGCTGTTGTGCGTATGCGTGTGTGCGCGCGCTCTCACTCCGTACGTACACCGCGTTACGCCACGCCCCTCCCTGACTCACGGGGCAGTAATGTGATTTTGTGTACTTGACTGAGAAAAGGTCCTACTGTGCGCAATCGGAGAGGTGGAGGGAGAAGGCTGGAGCGAAAGCAGGTGGTCCAGGTGGCGGAGCAAGTGACCAAAACAAAGGAGGTGTATTGATAGGAATATTATATCATGTGTCACAGCCAATCCAAAGGGAAAATGGTTGGTTTTTAATAAGTTGACTCCACCAAATTTATAGATTTTAGGCAAGTAAGTGACAATCCCAGAAAAAAAACAAAAAACAAAACTCTACTAACTTTACTAACGTTAAAGGTGCTCTATGTAACTTTGCTAGTGAAAGGTGTTAAACTGGAATGTTCCACAGTATGGCATTAAACGTATTGTTATTGTGTCCTTTCATTCATCACAGTAGCTTGCAAAAATAAATAAATAAATAAATAAATAAAGAAGATTATGATGATGATGATGATGATGATTATTATTATTTATTTATTTATGTATTTATTTTTTTAACCTTATTGTGAGCAGGGTCACTTCTCCACAGAGCTGACCTACACCTTGAATAGATAAGATGGTTAAGTACTGTTGGACATTCAAGGCAAAGCAATAACATCTCCATGGAGACAGGCCGGTAGAGGACCTCCAACAAAAAAGTTATATATATTTATATATATTTCTTTATATAGAAACCATACTTTTTATTCTATTTTTGTTCTCGTTAAAAATCAGCTGTTTTATTTAGTTGTGAAGGGCTACATTAGAATGCAGAATACACGCCAAAAAAACGCTTATATCGACAAATTCATTTAGTTCTATGCTTTTTTCCCACCACAATGCAAACAATAGAATTTGGAAATATTTATTCAAAAAGTCTAAATATTGAAATTCAGGCGTCTTTGCTTTTGGACGAAATGCCGAAAACAAAGATAAACAAAGACAAAATGTTTATGTCATTGGTCCAATTTGGGAGCAGTCTGAAAAAGAACTATTCGCAGACACTTCCAGGATTTGACAAAAATCAATGAAAGAGACACAACAGTTATTCATCCCTGCATTCTCCTCCTCCTTTGCCCCGAGTCTAGTTGTTTGCGGGAAGTCTACCAGTCCAAGCACAATCTCACCACCTGTTGAGTGGGTTTTTTTCTTCCCAAGTGGATCAGACTAAAATATAGCTTCTGGTCCTAACTGACGCTTTTGAGCCATTGAAGGCAAAGCAGTTGTTTCCTAATTTCATGAGTCACAGATGAATGGGGGATTGTAGTCTGTGTGAGAAAGTAGATGAGCAAGAGTCATGTGACCACACTTGAATTCCTTAGTTGCATGTGTCACAGTGTAAACTATATCAGATTATACGTCAGTGCAACAATGACACATGAACCTGGATTAAACAGACTATTTTATGAATGACTAGCCATATACTTCTGTTTCAATTACCACCGCAATGACCTAAAACCAGTACATTTCAGGAAAACATTGGAGAATTCCCTCACATTAGAATTGCTAGACATATTCCTGTGCATAAATTGGCATAACCTTTATATATAAATGTAAATACTGGGCAGCAGTAACTCAGTTGGTCTAGCATTTGTCCACTGATCCGAAGATTTGCGGTTCGAAATTCCAATTCCAGCTCCCACAGATAAATGTTGTTGATGTGTCCTTGGGCAAGACACATAACCCACCTCGCTCCCAGTGTCTGTGTACAGTGGTGTATGAATGTGTGCGTGAATGGGTGAAGTGTTTTGAGTGCCTTGAAGGTGGAAAACCGCTATAAAAAATGTATAAACGCTATATTCTTCGTTTAAAAAAAACAAGGAACTGATTCAATTAGCTATAAAACGTGATTACTAGAGTTTAATATATGAGGAGTAGGAGTATCAGTAGTACAAAATGTAATAATGCAAACACATTCATACTACAAGGCAGGTAAAGTATATTGCCTAAGGACACAATAGCAGTTTGCACCAGACCCACAGCTGCCTAACTGTAGTATCTGGTATTCCATGTGGTCTCTAATCCAAACACTAGCCAAGCGCAACCATGCTTAAGACTGTCAATTGACAAGGTGGTGTAAACTCTTGAAATAATATGACCAGAATGACAATGAACTGGCCAGTTTCATACAATGTCATACAGAAATTACAGACTGCTTGCAAATATCGATTGACTCTAAAGCTAATATAGCACATCTGTAGCACATGTTCTTTGGAATACTCAATCCTTTCAAAACTTCCTATCCAAACTGTTCTCTCAACTTCTCATTCTCCAGAGACGAGCGCTGAGTTTCATTAACCCTGCAGAGTGCCATGTTAACAGATCCCACCATTGCATATGTATCAGATTTTCTCATTTACTGTTCAAACATGCTGCGCTGGTTCTTTAGAAGAAGTCCATTACATTACAGACTGCAGAGCTGTGGGATTGTGCACAGCCATAGAAGGTCACATCTCATTCCCCTCCTTAACTGCAGTATCCCAAATGCAAACTCACATGTTTTGGGTATTCCATTAACTCCGAATAAGTGCTGATATGGCCAGGCACAATTCCCACAATGGTTTTTATGCACGCTTGAGTAATCCTGAGATCCTGCCCTCATGTCTCCTGGAAGTGTGAATTCAGCTGACTTGCGGAGCCCCTTGGTACAATATAATCCAGTTTTGAGGATCGTCAAAAGCGTCCAAAAGCATTTACATAACAATGGGTTATATACTCAATGACATAAATGGCCCCAGTGGTTCCCTTCGCCCTGCTTCACGGCAAATAGTTAAACTGAAGAGAAAAAACAATAGAACCTACTTGGCTCAGTTTATGTGAGGCTTGGAGGTGAAACGTTGTCATAAACTGAATGCGATTTAGTTTCCAGGGAAATTACAGTTAAAATGTTCTTGTGGTATCAAATGGTGATGTTTATGAGCGTGTTTTCATAGAAGTTGGCTAAGCAGAGAATTCCAGAGCATAACCAAGCATTAAAAAAGCATATATATACATATTTTTTTCATTTGGGATATTTTTATTGCACTGAAAAACATAGAAAAAAACCCACTCACACCCCATACTGTGAGTGGGTTTGCATTTTTACGAACCTGACCCTTACTTGTCTGCCTGTCTCCATGGAAATTTTGTTCTTTTGACTATAATCTTCCACCATCGTGCATAAAACATAGTGCAAAAAATATCTATCTTCATGCCTGTTCCGAAGTATAGTTTTAACTTTCTATTTACATGAAACCTTGCACTTCCAGAAAGTTATGTGGTGTTGCTTAAAGCAGAGGGATTTGACATCAATTTGACTTGTAATATCAGTTAGTATGAAATGTGTGTTTGTTCAAGCCTGTTCAAGTTTTTTTTTTTTTTTTTTTTCAAAATGTGACAAAACATCTGTCCCACCTCATTCCTTACTTTTTAGTTTATTAATATAAAAAGTAGCATCCGCAGCAGCACCTGGTTCACGATGGATTAAAATTAGATGGTGACAGCACATACTGGTTTGATTTTAAAAGTATCAGCGGCAATATACTGCTAATTAAGGGAAGAAAAAATACATATCCATATACTAAAACTAGTGTAGAGACTAGATGCTCATTTGAACAAGCAATGATAAAACAAAATTTTGACCTTTCCTGAATAGTTTTTAGAATGGTCAACAATGTACACCAGGAAATATAGCCAAAAAGTTATGAATCTATAAAAGAGTGAAGATAAAGACATAATATATAAGCACATAAACAAAGTATGGTATTGTTTTAACTGCAAATCGTTCAGTCTTCCAACACATATTCCTGTCAATATTTTCAGTGCCAACTGTATTTCACATCAAACAGTTGTGGCCCAGGCTGGTGCTCACAAATGTGTTCACAGACTGTAATGGGTAATATATGGATATGATATGCACCACAATCTGGCATTGTAAAAGATGTTACATGTTTCAGTAGCACATTTAGAATTTCCCCTCACTTCATGACCTTTTCTGACCCTAATCCGACTGCAGCGTCCGCTTGTAATAGGTGGTGTGGAGACAGACCAATCACAGGGCAGCATCATGGTTTGGGTGGAAGCCAGTACAAAATGAACCAAAACAAACATGGTGACGCCTTGTTTTTGAAAAAGGTGCAGAGGGAAGCGGTTTGTACGTTTGTGGTCTGATAAGACGCCTGCGCTTGTACACATCTCAATCTGGTGAGAGGCAGATTAGCATAATATAATTTTAAAAATGAAATAAAAACAGCGAGAGCAGGAAATAGGAAGGAGAAGTTATTAAAATTACTTTTAAACATGCTTTTGTTCACCTTGGGATAAATATTTCGCATTTTCTATCTTAAGTAATGTCTAAGTTTGAAAAACAGACTTTATATACTACACCTCAGTTTCTTAGACTCCCTTTATGATGGTTTATAGGTTTAAAAACAGAGACGTATGATCTTTAACTTTGACGCAACAATCCAGGCAAAATGTGAACAGACAACTTTGGATTTATGAAACAAGAAAAGTTCTCTGGTTAAAAATATTCATATAGTCTATAGAGTGAAGATGTTACATTATCCAATCTCTCACTGTCTTGAAAAGCAAGTCTTATTATTGTCAAATCCAAAGGAAAAAAAAAAAAAAAAAAACACCTTACAAAATAATTCGACAAGCACTGAAAATAGTTAAAAACTGCATTTTTCTTTGTGTTTCACCATTAATTTCACCCCCTTCATTACTTTATGATAAAGAAAGAAAGTTACATACTGTACCTTTAAAGAATGGTTGTTTTTCTTTTACCTTTATTTTGTCTCTCTCGGCTCAAAAACCAAACTGTAATACACGTACGATAATACAATCTATGACCTTTGGCTAAAAACAATAGTTTTGTAACGGCTGGGCTGGATCCTGCCTGGCCATGCTTGGTGTCGTTCTATCATGGGAACACAGTAGTGGATGTACGTGGGAATCAGAGAGCGTTTCACAACCAGCTCACAACGGGGTGCACCTATCTGACAGGACATGTGCCAACTTCCACACGCACTTGTCTGTGGATATCAAATTACCTCCTCTAGAGCATTAACTGTCTGTGTCAGAGCATGCAGCTCTGCCAGTAGCCACTAGGGGACCTTCAACAGTGAATTTTCATATGGACCTTGCAATTCTTATTTATTTAATTTATTGTGTCGTAATTGGTATGAGGAAAAAAAAAACAACCTTTCAAAACAAAACATTTGAAAGAGCATCTGGCTTCAACTGAGTTTGACATTTAAAGAGTAATATTACAAAAGCAAAATAAGTTAGTATGTGACATTTTCAGTTTTCAACTATTTTTACTGTATTTTTTATCAGTAATTGTTAATAAGGGAATAGCAATGGAATGGCTGCATTACCTCATTTTCAAACTGAGCAAAAGTAGGTCTATCTGTCTAGTTTCTAGCGCTCAAACTTTTTTGTACATCACTAGTATTTGCATTCATGCTTTTTTGGTCACATGCAGAACTTTAGAGCAGCTTTATCAGACGGAGAAGTAAAGAACCCCAATCCTCACTCAATCCTAGCAATACTTGGAAAATCCAGAATGATATCTTTCTGTATTATTTATAAAGTGGGATATCAGTCTGGTCACTATGTCCTCCATCTTGTCTCGAGCAAGAACAAAACATGATAGTGCAATTTTTAAGTATTTTTATGTGCACACAGTATAATGGATTTAGTTTACAATTTAGAAGTTTCTAAATTGTACAACTACCGTGGATCTCAAACTAGTGCTTATTGTGTTGGCTCAACACCGTAAACGAAAATATTTGTGGGAGGGCATCTGATCTAAAATCACTGTTTGATTAATGGTAAAAGACATACTGTACATTTTATGCTTTTGTTGCTTTGTTCAGTTTCATCCATGTCAAATAATCCTATTTTCTGTTGCACAATTTAAAGAGTTGCCAGCACTGCACTTTGCCATTATTTCTTTCCACTTCACATCGTTGTGTCATGCATTACTGTACTTATGAATAATGCATAATGAAGATACCATTCTGTCTTCACTCTCCTAATTCAACCATGCCGCCATGAAACAAGATACAAGCCCTTTTTCTGACTGCTGTAAACATCATTATCACATGCAGCCGATGAAGACACGTTACATTTTGCACAGAACAATGAAGAAGTTTTGCTATTTATAACTCGTGGCGGTGGGCTAAAGGTAAGACAGGTCTCGGTGTATTGGTAATTATGGCTGCGATGTGCAGACAAATCCTTGGAAATAGCCTTCATTATGGGGGAAGCAGAGTCTAAGAAGTGCCGATAATGACAGGCAGGGATTAACCCGGCTTCCAAGTTCTTCCTGTGGGCTTGGGCTGTACACCGGCGTCACCAGCCAGCCCCTGCACTCTCGATCCCTGCTCTTTGGGTTTCTTTCTCAGACAATGCTAAAAGGCAGCCAGAGGAGGTTTTGATCATGGTGCAAGGCATTGCTGTGTGACAGGTGGAAGACATAGATATTTTGTTTCAAAGAAGTAAACTCCAGAGATTAGTGGGTAGACTTCAGACAAACTTTAAAAATTCCATAGGCACTATATAGGCACTATGAAAAGAAGCTATTGATGGTTTTCAGAATCTAGTTATAATTAGGAAGTATGTGTTAGCATGCTAGTTGTTTTTACCTTTACCGAAACAGCAAAACTTCACACTGGAGTCTAAGAGCTGTGAAAAGGGCTTATAAACTCTTAGCGGTGAATAATTCAGGTGTTTTAGATAATGTAAGTAAGGAATAACTTTGAACCATTGCAAAACTGATTAAAATAGACTAGTTCTGTTTTTCACATTTTAAGACTATAAAAATCAGTTACTGCGCCTTTATTTCCAGCAGCCTTTCCATCTATAATAAAGAATATTATAATAGTTAGTAATAAGGAGCTATAGAATCTCATGATGTCAACTGAAACGCTGCAATTACCTCTGATTGTGTAGTCGTGTTACAGTATCTGAATGTGAAAAAAAAAAAAAACTTGTTTTCAGCTTGTGCACACAAAAGTCAAGGCTGGTCTGAGGCAAGGTTTGAATCAGCCAAAAAAGCGTTTTAAGCTTTTCAAAAGAAGGATTAGTGCTTATTTGGTGTGAAAACTGTTTGGAGAAATCCACTTGAGCTTGCCATAAGACATCACAAAAAATCATTCACATGGTTGGTGCTGCGTTTGAAAAGAAGTAGAATAAAGGTGTTCTGCAGGTTTTTAGTTTTAAACGCGACTTTTTGTTTCTATGTAGATTTGCCTAGAATGCTCCTTGGTATGGCATTATATGTATCCATCTCCATGGAGACAAGCAGGTAACAGTACTAGAGCAAGTTACAGTTAGATACTGATGCAGATCCATGGAGAGGTGACCCCATGTACAGTAAGAATGCTTGTTTTTTTATGTATTTTTGAACAATAAAAATGACCGCAATCAAGTGAATTCAGGGTAGATACATTTAATGCCATACTGTGTAACATGCCAAAATGAGCTGGTGGCAGAATTGCTGTCAGAAAAGTTATGCACTGCACCTTTTTTCTCTTTATCTTGAGCAGTTTGCAAGAACAAGACAACACCATGGACCTGTCTCCAGCTCCTTTTGAGCTAGGATCCTGGTCAGAGAAAGTACTATGTTGAACAAAGGTATCAAATTCATGAGGGAAACTAGAGTAAATAATACAACACAAGTTAACTTTAGTTTTAAGGTATATAAAAAGCCATAGATTACATTTATAACATGATCAACCAAGTATAAGTGCATAATAGGCCAGAGTTAGCCAAAAGTCTAGTTTCCATCTGTAGTTCTTTGCCAGATGTACAGAAGGCACCTTGGAAAGAGAGATCACAATAAGACAAAACAATCAACCATTTCATAGATTAAAATGTAGGCATCTTTGTGCATCAGCAGCAAAGCAGGCAATCCAGACAGAGACACAAATGAGACACGAATGAAGAAACATTAGTAAACAAACATAGGACAAAACGTGCATTATTTACAGACAGTTAGGCAAAACACTTTGAAAGCATTTAAAACAGAGCAGAACAAAGAAGCACATTTTATGAATATTTGTTTTGTCATAACATTTGACTTAACTATTTTTGGCCCCATTGAGGTATTTACAAGTCTGTCTGCTCCCAAATGACAGATTGAGTAGTCTTAGGTTTTCACTGTAAATACCTGAGTCGTGCTCAAGCCTGTCACTACTGCAAACATGTAAAACACAGTTTACTACAACATGGAGAAAATCGCTAAGAGAGGAGATGTTATGGAAAAAAAACTGGGAAAGTGTAATGTCTACCTTGGGACATTCCAAAGTAATACCATCTCCATGGAGACAATGAGGTGGTGAAGTTGGCCAGTTATGAATGACAGTAGGAAATTCTCAGGAAGCACAATTTGACTTTTGTGTATTATAAATACCTGGTGATTATACTCACCTAGCAATCAAATAAAGACAACAGATTGTTTTATTATGTTATTTTCAGGTATTTACCCCCAAACTATAACATATCATACATTGTCTACATTTTGTTCATGCTAAACCTCAAGATTGGCCTAGGTTTGGCTAAAATGGCTTGATAACCATCCATCATACCATACTAAGCCAAAGACTGAAAATGACTTTTTTCAAACGCATGTGCAACGCTCAGTCTGAATCTTTTGAATAATTGCAAGTAAGTATAGAGGAGTGGGCAGAGAGAAGTGAAAACTGCATTTTTGAGCACTCAAGCCTTGAATGCAGGCCATTACAGGATTACTCAAATGAATCAATCGCAGTATATTTCTAGGTAAGCCAATGCTGAAGGAACATAACTACAACATGGTGCATAGCTCATAAAAATCTATTTTACATAATATATCCATTTTAAAGGAACTGCATGAACCATGCATTATTGTTAAAAAAAATAATAAAATAAAAAATTACAGTCACAACTGCACCTGGGTGGCCAGAGCCTTAATCTGCATATAGTGGACACAAAGTTTTTCTAAGTATATGTACAGACCATGCCTCATGTGAAAGCTCAAAACTCACTGAGCTGCACTAGCCCTGATTAATGGCTGCAGGGAGCTGGGGTTTAGGTACTTAGGATTCAGATCAGAGAAGTTCACCAAATAATAACATAAATAAATGGGACAGCATCATGCATTACAATTGTTTGCAGTAAAAGCTATATTTGATTTGAACATGTTTACCTTGTATCTGAGGACACACAGGTCAAGTTTATGCAATTTAAAATCTAAATCTTTCATACAGCTCCTTCAAAGATGAAAACACCCTTGATGCATTCATAGTTTCACACAGCATTGACAGATAAGAGATTTATGGCCCTATGCTTTGTATGATGCTCTTTCACTGGACCTGCTCTTCTTTTGCCACTCACAGTCGGTTTGAAAAAGAATGAAACAAAAAGCATTTGCAGTGTATGAAAGCCGCGCCGTAGACTGTGTGATAATGACTAATGGCCTTGGATTGTGAAGCGCATCTGTCAGAGTGGCATTTTGATTGAAAAGTGAAAAAGGATCTGGTGAAGAGCTCAAGGTAAAAACGACAGTAAATAATTTATCTCTTGACTGGTCGTGTCATTCATTTGACAAAGTGCGGCTGTGCGGGCATCCAAATCAGCATCACGGATTGAAAGAAACAAAAAGTCTTCAAGAATAATGTGGGCTGTTAATGTGCTCTTTGTTGTGTTTGTTTTAATAGTTCTACTTTAATGCACCTCTGATTGGACCCATATACATAATTGGTGGCTTCAAATCACTGGAAAAATGTTTAAGACAGTCAGCATTCCATTTGTTTATTGGTAATTATTATCAAAATTGTGATTGCGGCAGAGTGGTTAGCATTCTTCTTCATCCTCCCAGCTAACTTATGTCAAAATGGAAACTGTATGTCCTTCCTATGGGTATCTTGGCATTCTACCATTAATTAATGAGACTGGGATTGTGTTGGCACATCGCCTTTATGTCAGTGGAGATATAAAGATGTTAACTACTCAAATTATGTTAAAGGAACAGATCCAAAAAATAACAAGTTGGGGTTCAGCAGCAGGAATGAACAATAAGAAAATCAATCAATCAATCAATCAACATTTATTTGTAGAGCACTTTACAACACTCAAAGTGACCAAAGTGCTTCCCAGTAAAATCAAATTAAAACAAGTTAAAATCATACTAAAACAGTAAAATAGGAGAATAAAATAGAATAAAATACATTAATACAACAAAATATAAATAATGATAATGTGTCACAACATTACTAGGTGTTGAAGGCCAGTCTGAATAAATATGTTTTGAGCCTGGATTTAAAAAGACCAAAGTCAGTAATGGTGCGCACATCAGGGGGCAGTTTGTTCCAAAGTTTGGGCCCAGCAACAGAGAAAGCCCGATCACCCCAGTGTTTGTATCTAGTTTTTGGAACTTCCAAAAGGAGTTGATTCGATGACCTCAAGGCCCGGTTTGAATTTCGGACCACCAACAAACAAAAAAAACAAACAAATGAAGCTCTTAGGCCCCATGGATGCGATGTCCATTGATGATTTATATATATTTTTTTACCGGTGATGCAACTATCTGGACAAAATTCGTATTTGGATTAAAGAAACAAGCATTAATGAATCTTCAGGTATGTACTGACAACAATGTAGCACGTTCAAAACCTTAAAACAGGTAACTTTGAATCATATAACACAAATCTGGGTCCATACATTTTCTTGAGGGCTAGTCCTTTGACCTGACAATTGTACCGATGTGTTTGAATACTGTCACCTTCTTACCTTATAGTGACAAAAATAAGTAAATGTGTGCTAATGTGTACACCTAGCGTTATGCCTGTTTTTGTTTCATGTGAATAGACCCAGTAAGAACAGAGCTATCGATGCCGTGCATACCTACCTTTTATGAAGCCCCACTGACCAAGCTTAAAGGAATTCCTAGTATGCCGTTGCATTGTTATTACCTTGCTGTGGACGAGGAGCTTTTCGATAGCACAGCTTTACAGTAGTTATCCTTGTTTTCCGGAGCCGTCTGCACTTTGAGCGGATGGGCCGGCAATACTGTGTTAAATTGGCCGAATCTTGGAGCAAATAGTGTAGATAGAGGGCAGTGGTTACAGGTCCAGAGAGGCCAGCTGTCATACACAAGAGCACGGAGGAAAGCAGGGTAGATCAATGGCCATAATTGCTCAATAACAAGCTGACTGTATGGGTGGTATGGGCGGTAGGGGCCGGAGGGACGCGGGTCACAGAGCAGCCATTTTGCAGTTCACAGTCTCGCAGTGAAGTTCAACTGCATTAAGCTAAAACAGCTGAGCACAGGAAAACAGTCTCATGTGTATTCAAATACTTTAACATAGTACTACACGGGTTGAAGGTGGAAAATGAGACCTATCAAAACTATGTCCTGCGTAGAAGTAGTTGGATGAAATGTACTGAAGACATGTGCTCAAGTAAGAGTTACATCAAAATAATATTAGTGAAACAGAAGTAGTGGCCTAAGAGTAAATGTCATAACAAACTAAAAGTAACATTATTGGACAAAATCTAGTAACTATGAAAATGAGAAAACCGAAATCCTGTATGATGGAGAGACGCAATAAACACAAATGTTCAAACCATTAAATGCTATCAACAAAAGTTTTGTAATTTGTAGACTTACTCACAGTTAGAAGTAGGGTTGCAAGATTAATCACAATTGAAACAAAATTAAACAAAAAAAATAAAAATAAATCTATTAAATGCAATAGCAAATTTGCACTACCATTTCCTACACAAACAACAAAATATTTAGTTTTATTCTGCATGGCTGTAGTTCAGATTTGTACAAACATCTTTTGAAATAAGATTCTTGTATTAGTTTGTGAGTTCAGATGTCTTTTCGTCAATTCTCCTAAACAGTTAACTTTGAACAGAATCCTATTATTAAAACATAAACTGCAAATGCTGAAAAAAACAGTTAAATATTTTCCCCATTTTATATTCATATTTTGTTTATTTATTTTTTATTTTAGTTCAGTAATGTCCCGTATCTTTGTTCAATACACAATATCTTTAACATAGCCTCATAGAAAGAAATCCAGAGGTGTGATATCTGGTGAATGTAGTACCCATTTCTTAGGGGTTCATTCAAAAGGATGCCTCTCTGATCAACAGGATTCCTGAAATGCAATGTGATTAAAAACATTTATAACCACTGAGTACAATAGAACAACTTGTCAAAGAGACTTTATGAACACCCTGTATAACTGAAAGTTGCCTGTGGTGTCTGAAAACTAACAGAGAAGTACCATTTTAGCATCTTAAGGAGGAAATGTACTTGAGTAAATATATCTTCTAAAACTGTACCTTGCATGTCTTAAGAAAAAAACTACCAAGTGACTTCCTCCCACTGAGCAGATGCCATTCTCCCCAAGTTACTCCTGCTTCCGTTACCCAGCTTGTGTTAATTTTCCACCGTAGCACCGGTCCCCCTGATTTACTTAGGAGCCCGGGGAAGTGGTATCCTAGCAACAGAAGACGATATCCCCACTTTGTCTGTCACACAATGCCACAGTGTTTATGTATACTGCTCCTAACACATATGGACAGCGACAGTTCAAATGCAGAGCTACACCTTGCTGATTTATTGCTATTTTGAAGAAAGTGGTTTACATAGTGCCTCCCAGTGTCCAAGAGAATGCCTTCAAACATGCTTTAGTGAGCTCGCTAGTCAATACTGTTTACACTCAAGCCAACAGTGATCCAATCCAACGGTGAGGTTAGCGGTGGAAGGAAGCCCGCTGCCCATTTATAAAGCATTGCAACATTCCCAACTCAGAGTATTTTAAATCCACCGGGCAAGAATCTGAAAATCTAATTTGAAACAACTGGATCTAATAAAGTAGAAGAATGAGTAGAAGGTATCCAGCAGCCCCTGTGAGAAATGTAGTGTGCTTTTCATTGGAGCTAATTCGATTACTCAACTACCCCCTAAAAACCCCAGTAGATTTCAAAGAACGGCCTGCTTTTACTGAAAACTGCTCTCAACATAATTAAGATGTATGGGTACGGAAGAAAGCAGATTTATGCATAAACAGACGCAAGTGTACAAGGTTACACGGGTAATTACTACAAACAACATGCTCTTTGTTTAATATATCAAACAAGCAGTTGTGCCGATTGCATGAGAAAAATGTTTATCAGAATGTGTTGCTAAAAACAAAGAACTTTGATGAAAATAAACTCACAAAGTATACCGATTATAAAAACTGAACAAATTATTGAGAGTACTGGATGTGCTACACCACGGCCTAGGGCTTTGGTTGCAGAGCATGTACTATGCTAGGGGCAGTAGTGATGGGACTTTCGGTTCTTTTATGGGATCCGAATGTTTTGGATCCGTTCATTTCAAAGAGCTGTTCAAAAGACTGGCTCTTTTAGGCCTATTATTTATATATATGAGAGAAGCCATTGTGAGTACTCTTTTATCAACAAACTAATCACAGACAGAAATAACCAAGACTAAGATCTGTTTAAAATGGTTCAACCTGAGATTTGGAGTGTGTTTACTCTTCCAAATGATCCTAAAAAAATTAAAGACTAACTATTTCTGTGCACAAAGTTCTCACTCGTGTTGCCTCCTCTGCTTCTGCATTGATTCTTGTGTTGATCAGTATAAAAAATGCATACAAATTACAAAGAAAAAGATTCGGTTCTTTTAAAAAATGAGATTTGGTTCCACCCATCCACGTTAAGGAACTGTTCAAAAGAGCCGACTCGATCCCGAATGTCACATCACTAATGTGCAGACCTCAACAGTGTAGAGATCCATCGATTCCTGGCTATGACTATTTGCTGAATGTGTCTTCCCACTCTTCACCCACACTTCACACTGCTTGCTGTCATCCATTTCTGATAAAGCCAACAAAACTTGCCTGGCAAATCCATAATCATATTTTTCTGTATTTTTGAGACAAAGGGACATCAGTCTGGTCCCCACACCCTCCATTACGTCTCGAGCCAGACCAAACATAATTATGCAATCAGATTTGTATTGTGAAACTAAGGAGCTCATTGGTTATCTATCATATACAAACAAAATGTAATTTCTCTCACCTCAGAGTTTATTGATTCTGCAGGAATACAGATTGGTTTTCAGTGCTTTGTGATACGATATGGACTAATTGATTGGTTAATACACCTGTCAATCACACCCATCTTAAAATAGGGTGATTCAGCGGTGACCAGACTTACATCTTCGCAAAGTATTGAAGAAGTGGGTATTCTGGATCCTAGGCAACAAACAACAACACCCAAACATTAAAATAATAATAATAATAAAAAAATAGGGTGTGTACTTTTTAACCACGGAAAGGAAAAAATGGAAGCAAAGAAACTAAAAAGTAAGCAATAAAATCTGTACTATTACACGAGTTGGTACATGAAATTGTAAAATGTGAACAAACGGAAATTGGCTCTTGTTCGGCAGACTGAGATGAAGTACTTCTACTGAAAGTAAACTTAGCCCAGGAGTGGGTTGACCATTACTTCACTGCCTGCAGACATGCCTCCCCTCTCGCCTCTCTAATGAAAAGAAAACACCACAGACAAGTTCTTCCTAAAGGTGGGCTTCTTTGTGCAATGTTGGGACCAGATTCTTTGCAAAATGTTTTAGAAGAAGCCTCGAGAGTTTGCCGTTGATTTTATGTTTGGACGTTGGATGTTCAGATTTGAGAATTATGAATAGTGTGTGAATCAATATAGCATTGCACATCAGCATTTTTTGGTAACTGTATAAACATGTGCTTGAGCATGTTTTGATCCTGTGCAACTCCACCTAAAATCTAATAACTGCATCGTAAAACCCTTCCAAATTTTGTTGAAAATCTCATATTTTCACATCATTTAACCAATATCCTGAATTTCCCTTAGGGCTTCACACACATGCAGACATAGTAGATAGATCAAAGTTGCACTGTTCCTCCTTTTTAAGATGGCGTCCTGATAAAGAGCAGCATAAAACAGCTAGCGGGCATCTCCGTGTTGCTTGGGACCAATCGTCTGTTCCCATCTCCCACCATCCGAGCCCATGTCCCCAACTCCGAGTTTGTCCGCATAATTGAAACTGCGTGCTGCTATGTGATTTGTGATAAGCCTAATCCTCACACTATTTAATCTCTTTGATAGAGGGATCACAAGTCCGATGGTTGTGATAACAGTCTGCTTACACAAGGAGTCCCATCTTCCATATAAAGACTTTCAAACCATCATCTTACTTAAAATGTTGCACCACATACCTACAACATCTGTTCTTGTTAAATTGCAAAGAAGTTTTATTGATCTGGGTTGGGGCCACATTCCTTTGTAATTTACGCCAAGTTGAAGAAAATCCAATGGGTGTCGACTTTTTACAGAGAATCATCACTGACGGTGGTTAAAGCCCGTGCTATCCTTTCCACCTTAAATCTAGAAGAATGGGCAGTGCGAAGGGAATTCAAATGGGACCCCACTCCTCTACAGTCCAGTCAGCATGGCTCCGAGCACCGGCTGATTTAAGGGGGATTGTGAAGGAGCCAAATTGGCCGCAAATGGGTAGGGGGTCCGCGGCCTCATAGCCTCATAGCTTATATGTATGGATTATCCCGGCTAAGAGCGCCATAAATTACACATGGGAGCTTTCTCATACTTTGACCCACCGCCCCAGCCCGCTGTAATGGGATAGCTTTGGGGAGCTGGTGGTTTCAATTAAGGGCTGCAGGTCGTGTGATATTATTCCACACACACGGTACATAATTGAGTCCTAAACAGGAGAGGTGCATACAAACAAGCAGCCTCATTTGGGATAAGTGTGGTCCTAAGATTGGTTTGCCATCTCCGTAATGAATCTGTGTTCTGCAAAATGACACGTTGCAATTGGGTTTTAATATTTTCTAAAGGTTTCACAAATTAGATTGGGTTTTGTAGTCTTTTTATCCTATATGTATTTATTTATAATGCATGTATTTAATTATTTAACATGATCATTTTACTCAATAACAGAAAATGTAAGCAAGTTAATGCTCTTGCTCCTGCTCCTTTTAGTTTAGTTTCAGGTTACATGTTTGTACAGAATGTAAGAATGTGTTTTGGCTGGCTGGCTTAACCCATGGTTGTAAAATTTGTCCAGAATGGTGCGCCATAATTGTGTCAGTGCTATGTAAAAAGTGTGTGTAAAAGCTCTGAAACCAGTAACTAGCAAAATATCTCTATGTGGATACTAACAAGGCATACGTATTGATTTTCAGGCAAAGATATTAACATCAAAATATACAGCTTTTAATTAGATTTTGATAAACTTTTGCAATACATAATAATTGGTGTTCTATCAGACTGAAATTGCAATACTTGTCATTGTAGCACTTGGCATCAGATTGAAACAAAAATCTCTTGTATTTTTACAGCTTATTAACGTTAAGAAGTAAATTTACTACTTCTTATACGGCCTCAGGGCTTCTCAAAACAACCATTTTCAGCGTACCTAATGCTTAATTACCGTGGTAAATTTGGGCTGTCTTCTAGTATACAGCAAATCTGAAGCGCCTCACAAATGAGCAATCAAACTGTGAACAGCGTAATCCATTTTCATCTAATGCAACATTTCTTCATCAACATCAGTTTAGATTTCTTTGGCATCTTCAGAAAACTCTTAATGGCAGAACCGGGCAGATGAGATGAGAAAAATGCTGTGTTCATTTTGC